>NC_134402.1:344563777-344788777 GCF_038048845.1 Mixophyes fleayi | reverse complement strand
AGTTTCCTGGCCATGGACCCAAGGACCAGAAGATAAAACCATAAGGACTTTCTGGTCCTTATGAAGATCTCTGTCTTTTTGGTGAGAAACACAACTGACCCTTGGATTACGTTTGATCAAAATCTTTTCAATAAAGATATTCAAATGTGTGTCGAGCAGCCTTCTTATTAATAATCAGGCTCCCCACATTATACGTTTATACATGGCAAGCAGGGCTTCCATCAGGGGGGTACAGGGAGTGCAGCGGTATGGGGCCCTACAGCAAAATGGGGCCCCACCAGCCCTGCACCCAAACAAATTTGTGAAGGAAAGGGGCCTCTGCAGTGTAACAAGGGATGTAGCAGATACCATTTCTAGGCAGCAGTTGCCCCTAAGATCTGAGAGGGGGCATGGGAGAGACCTCAACACGTAATTAAGAATGTGGCAGCATTGTAGGCAGACTACCTCTCCCAAGATGTCGGAGCACCACAGCTGCCACCATATGCTCCAGTCCCAGCCTTCCAGGGGCCTGACTCCCGGACAGAGAGCCACAACAAGGCAGAGACGCTCGCTGCAGCTTCGCTGGTATCATGTACTTAATAACATCACAGTGCTGTCAATAGAGAGGAGCCGAAAGGAGACAGCAAATTAAATGGAACTGCAGATGGGAGGTGACTGTAGAGAATGAGGAGGAATGAGGGGGCCCTGCCTGTTACATTTGTACTTGGCCCTGCAATTTCTGGTGGCAAGTACTACCTTTATAAACTGAAGCCAGTTCTGCCATTATTAGCAGGACCAACACTGCAGAATTTACAAAAACATAAACACAAAAATTTCTTCCTAGTGACAGCAAATTGCTACTCATACAGCTCATCACAATACACTGTAGGGTATAAACTCACCAAACAGCGCATGTTTTTTTCCATCTAGTAAACTGGCCAAGATCAGAAGTGTGGTGAGTAGCAATGAGCAGCAATGTGAGATTTGTGTATAACACTCGGTGTTAAGATGACTCCGCAAACCGAAATAGATTTCTCGCACCCTCAAAAATGTTAGTACCTATGTTCTGGTCTCTGATACTTTTACATGCTGTGACTATTCAAATAATGTTTTAATGTCCTCCTGTACTGTTTGATGGCTTCACCTTTAACAGCCGTAAATGTGCAGTTACTACGTCATGATTTCAATTCAAATTACAATTTTTCCATAAGTAGAAAAGTTTGATTTGGAACCTAAACAAATCTGTAAGTTGCACATTTGCGTACATTGAAATGCACACGGAATTTTTATGATGAATTCCATTTATATCTGTTCACAATCACGTTTGCTCCATATGCAAGATCCATTGTTACATGAGACTTCAGGACGTTTTTTGCGCGATCACTGTCCTACTGCAATCACATGGATTAATGGATAGACAGCTAAAGTGATTTAGGACTCATCATTAACTATAATCATGCTCACACTTGGTGCAATGTTGGGAAACCGGGCTAATATGGCAGCATGCGTAGTTCCTAAACAACTCCAATGTCCGAAAACAGTCCAATCAAAATGGATTGAATAATTGTTGGACATGTTGGTAAATGTGGTCGATTGTCTTTGTCGGTCTGTGTGTGTCATGTCCACACTAACAGGTCCTAGTGACACCGGAAGAGACCTGGCTGCACAGACTTAATGTCGTACGGCCAAATGTCATTAGATTTAACCCCTTACATGTTGCCAAGCATTAGGACCATACTGTGTATGGCCTTCATTACACTCACATTACAGAGATGATGTGCCCAGTGAGGCATTATTTATTGATAATATTCTGTGCAACCCTAATGATTAGTTTATATAACTGCAATGTCTATCTTCAATGTGTACATGGCTATTCTCGGCTCACTAACTTATGTCTCTCCCTTGACCTACTCTTAAACTGATATGGACTGTTTTGTAGTATGCTTCCAATATATTTTCCATTAATACTGCAGTTATTTTATAGATTCCTCAATCCATGCTAGATTCCACTTGAATTTAAAATGTTTATTTTGCTTTACTAAATATAAATAAAATTCACTCAAAAAGTTTCTTCACCCATCTCTATCTGTATTTGGCAGTGATCGGGCTGCAGGATGAGGTGGTGGCTCAGTAGAAGGTAGCACTGGAACAATCACATTCTGACTTCCTCATGAAACATCCTGAATCTCCAGAGGTGGGAGAGAGCCAAGTGAAGTATGCAAGATACTTATTGAAGAGCGCAGTCCTTTGTGCTTCCCCCTTTACCCACTCTTCAGCTGATATACATCATGCTTTACCCTTTTCATGCTAGTATTGAGCCAATACACTATGCACCACTGCAGTGTAGTTATACTGTGCATTATATACAATTAGCTGCAGAGGGCTCTACTTAGCCTATGTTATAAAATTGCTTTGGTGATTCTTTTGGTATTGTCTGCATGAACAAATTTATATTCACACTAATGGGCCAGACATCACTACTTAGCACAGTTACTTTCTTATACACTACTGGTTTGCACAAATGTAGAAGTATTGTTTGTGTAAGTATACCTCTTATATGAACTGGGAATAGCCATACCTTTAGGGATTTGTCTGATCAATACTACTTAGGGATTTTTGGGTAGGCGAAGCTAGTGCTTTACTGCTGTTTCACTAATTGCATTACTGTCGAGCAAAGGGCACCTGGGGTCATGTGCTTTATAATCTTCAGAGACAGCTATAGCAACAGTGACATCTTTAAGTTTTAATAAGGTGTTATATAACATGAAAAATAATTAACTCAAGACAACAAATATAATTGAAATAATGTTATTAAATACTGCAATGTTAAACTATATTTAATTTTACACGGTGGTAAAATTGAAATTTAAATATATTAATTTTTTAATCAATGAAAAAATCAATAATGTTAATAGGATGCATATGATTGAACATGATAAATAGCATGTTGCATCCCACTCAGCCTTATAATTTCAAAAGAGCCCAATGTAATTTAAACATCTTTAGGTGTCAATATGCTCTTAACCACTCTGGTAGCTGGTTGGCTGGATTAATAGATCCAAGACTTTGATAATCACTGACAAGCTTGAAGTCTTGTACAATTACAGTGACTTTGGCAATAGCACTAGGGGACAAGTATCTTTGTTGCTGTCAAGATCCTCGGAGTAGACTGTCAGAGCATGCTGAACATAATTCTCTTCACAGCCTGGGGACAGGCACAGAGAGAGGGTTGATTGTATCATGTAACAAAGTAACATTACATAATGAAGAACTGCAATACTTCAGAAATCTAAGTGGACAGGTCTTCTGTGAGCCTATAGCTACAGTATAACCTCTCTGCTGCTGAGAGTGACTGCGGTGAATCTGACTTAAATCTGACTTAAATCTATTTCATTGTCAGAACTGTAGTACTTAGTCTTACTATACAAAAAGAGAAAGGACTATCGAGCCGTTATATGCTATAGTGTAACAGTAAATTAAAGGTTATAGGTTGCATAGAACAGTCAGGTAAATTTTTGCCAATTTTGCAGTGTTGATGTTTACAATTTAATATTTGATTTTTATTTTTTTTGGCGTCTACTAAACAAAATTCTTTGAAGCCAAAAATGTAATAAAATAAAATTAAAGCTTGTGATATAACATTATTACCTAAGCTGGGTTTGATTGCAAACTTTTTAGGTCTCAACACATTTAGAACAGTCAAACTAGTATAAGTCAGTGTAGGTATCACTCCAACTTAAAGAGAATGTGTCACGATGTAGGTAATAGTTGTTTTATTCGCATTGCTGGCTTCATTCATCTTCCCTGTCTTGCGAGGTAAGAAAGCAGCCATGTAAGAAGACAGCCGACCAGGAGCGAGTAAATGGCAGGACGCAGGTCAGCTTACACACTGATCTCTAAGTTTCCTGGTCTGTGACCTTTTTGTAAACTTACATAATACACTGTCACTATGTAAAACAAGCATTTCTTAAAATCTGACAGGTAGTCCTTAAACACAAACTACAGTCAAAACTTAAAATCTAGTATTATGTGGATATTATTATGTTAAATAGATAATGGATAATTCATTAAATAAGATTTGCCCAAGATAAGTGATTGTGGTTTTGTGTTATTATTGTGACCTCAGAAATAGCTTTTGTATGAGCATTGTGACTCCCTAGAGCATGGCTTTGTAACTGATCATAATGTAGTGCTAGTGGAAGATGGACAAGCTGTATTCACATCACAACTCTGAAGATTATTTACAAAGTGCACACTTGTAAGCACCTTGCTCTGGTACATGTTAACGTAATGGGCTTTCTGGGCTATAGCTCAGGGGCCTCAGGCAGCTGGGGGGCCCTAACAAAGATTTTTACTTAATAATTCCGGCGATTGGGTCGTAGGTCTGTCACTATCATTGTCTCCCATACATTCTCTTTAGGAAGGTGCAGCTAACAGCAAATCTCATGCTGTTAGATGTCCTCCTGTCAGTGCGGGCGTGGTGCGCAGTGCGCTGCTTAGTAAAGAAGTCTCGTGAGACTATCTCACAAAACCTCCTCACTAAGCAGCGCGCTGCCCACTGAGCCTTTACTGACAGCAGGGCAAGAAGAATGAAGAGGTGCAGCCCAGAGTCTGCAGGCTGAAGGGGGGTCATGACTGGGGGCCTCACCGTACTCTTAGCCCAGGGGTCTACAGTGTCTTAAACCGGCTCTGCCTGTATGCACTGGGGAGCAGCCTCTGCAAACGAAAAGTGTCCCTCCTTGTGCTGAGAGGTGGAGAAATCTTTAGGAGGCACACACAGTAGAAAAGTATTACATCAAGCTCCTAACCCCTTTAGCACCATCCCTTTCAATTAAATAAACTTTGCTGATTTGCATATTTTCTCCTGAAATACTGCTTGATTTAAGCCTTATTTATGGGTTACATAAATCACAAGAGTACTGTTTTTATTACGTTCCACTGTTGTGTGTGTGAAGCGTTTTATTGCATAGCTTGGCTTTCACCTAGAATTGTGATTGTCAGACAAGGGCTAGTGGAGATTGGGTCTCGTCCTTGCAGAGAAGCACAGCTGCAGATGAACGCTAACTAATATATTACATTTCACACCAAATTCTCACTAGAGTAAGACAGCTCCCATGGGCAGAGCACTCTTTAGCATAAAAATAAGTAAATGCTTTAAAAAAAATGGGCAGCGTACCCATCTCTCCAAATCCTCATTCAACCCCAGTGCTAGACAGCCTGGGCTAATTCCCATTATAACATTTACAGCATTAGCATTGAATATTCCTGTTATAGTGAAAGCCAGCTGGTCAGCCAGAGGTCCCAGTATAATGTATAGGGGTCCCAAAAACCGCCTGCCAATCACACCAAAAGAGTAAAATGATTGTCATAGGCAAGCTGCCGGTGGTGGGGGAGGGGGGCTGTTTTATGTTATGAAAGAAGTAGGAAGATTTATTTTCCATTCGGACCACGTTGGATAAGGATTTTTTTTCTATATTTTATATTTTAAAAAATGGCGAACCAGGGTTTTGGGGAGTTATTTATTCAATTAAAGTTTATATTAAAATTGCATATGTTTTTTTTTATATTCTATTGGTATAGTGGGCAATGGTCTTAGTCTTACAATCCTGTTAACAAGACCATAACCCCACAACCCAGGGGGGGTCATAAATAGCTTTTCAGCATAGGGCTTTGGGTGGAGGGCACACTCCTTCTTGTGGCTCCCTACCACCCTCCACACACATAGAGATACCAGGTTTGGGATGACCAATCTCTGCCTGGATTTCACTATCACATTGGAAGTTATTTGTGGTCTTGCTGTTATAGCAGAAACCAGTCCAGGTTGTCTAATAATGGTGCGGATTGATGACTTTGTAACGAGGACATGTTGACATTATTTTACTAATTATTCATTCATTCATTCACTTCTCCATCTATCTCCATTTATCTCAATACAATAATCTTGCTCCATAAAATACAATCTCATATTTACAATGCTCAATAAAATGAGGTAAAAGGTGTTTCCCATTAGTACCTAGCTAGGAAAGACCTTCCTACTCCAAACTCACACCTCCGCTCATCTGCACACAATGCAGCCTTGCTCCACAATCCTATGCTACACAAAGGAAATCTAGGTGCAAATCATGATACACAGCAGGTCCAAAGCTGTAATTGTGGTGCAGAGTGGATTGTGGATTGTGACAATATCTCAGCCCTCACATCATCCATTGCAACTTTGCATGAATTACAACCATGTGTTGTCTCACATCAACTAGAGTTTGAAGTTGGAGAGGATGAACCATGGAGCAACAAGTCAGACCTGTTGTTTTAAATGCTGGATTTAACAGTGGCTGATGTGTCAGTTGCTGTTAGATACAGTTTACTATGAATCTATCAGTGCTGGGCCAAGAAAGACTCCCTTAATTAAAGAAAACAATGAAAATAAAAATATAACATTTGCAAAGTAAATATATAACAATAAAAACGAATTCATTTTATGGTAGCTTTCTGGAGGTTCATTCATTGGGCTAACAGAAAGAATCATGGAAAGATATTTGTTTTGCAAATGTACCTGTTTTAACCTATGCTCTTAGTGGCAGAACTAATGCAGGGTGTGCAACTACTATGGGGCCTGTGCAGGAACCATAGAGTGCGCTCACGCACTGAACCACAGAATTGCTCCGTTGAACAGAGCGGAAGAGTTGACTGACATCATCGGAACCTACCCCAAATTTTGATATGGGGCCCACCAATGACGCAATCCTCCTTTGTATGTAAAGCATTTAGAACAAAAATCTATTTTACTATGCTACTAAAATAAAGCCCTATCTCTCCTGTGAAATTTAGTTGGGTACAAAAAGCAATTCTGGTTATGAAAATACAAAAATACCACCAGTTAAGGAGTTAAGTCCATTAATAGCTGTGACGTGCACAGTACAATCATAGACATACATTCTTTTAACTATTCTGATATAAAAAATACACGTAAAAAGAAATATTAGTGTGTAGCAGCATAGATTAACAAAGAATAAGCTGTACAATAACTTCTGAAATAAATGGAAATTAAGCCAACTTCATATCATGAGAATATTTTAATAAGATTCAAAGCTATGAACCCAAAAAAAACTTTTCTTTTCAAATTACATGTAGTAATGTCAAAGATGAAATATAAAATATGACTTGGACAGCATTAAAGGCACCATTCCTTAATATTTGGTTGCACACCCTTTAGTAACAATGACTGCATCCAAATGATTCTTGTAGCCATCTATAAGCTTCTTGCACCTGTCTGCTTGTAGTTTCTCCCATTGCGTTGAAGATCTTGAATGTACCTTTTTCAAATGGGAGATTCAGCTCTTTCCAAAGATTTTCAGTTGGATTGAGATCAGAATTCATTGCTGGCCAGTGTAAAACAGTCCAGAGTACCAGAGGCAGCAAAGCAACTGCACAACATTAAGGATCTCCTTAAAAGCTTCATTTTGTCACCTATACATAAATTTCTGGTCTGCATTGTCAAAGAGCTCTATTTTGGTTTCATCTGTCCACAGAACATTTGCTCAGAAGGATTGTGGTTTGTCTAGGAACTTTTTGGCAAAGATCAGTCATTTCTTTTTAGGTCTTTTTTCAGCAGTGGGGTCCTCCTTAGCCTTTGCCCATAAAGCCCTTCTTGGTTTAAAGTGCAGCATATGGTACGGGTTGAAACCATCACTCCAGATTGTTCCAGGTCAGCTTTCAGCTCTTTGGATGTATTACGTGGTGTTTTTTCCACAGTTCTTACCAACATTTGAAGACTTCTCTCATTCTCCTTACTCCCCCACTTCCAGGGAGGTTCTTCACAGTTCCATGAGTAGAAAACTTCTTAATAACATTGTGCACTGTTAAAATTGGGATGCCGAGGTCTGTGGACATGGTCTTGTACCATTGTTTGGTGATAACAGCACTTCTGATGCTCTCAGGCAGGGCTCGTTTCTTCACAATAGTGACAACGTAACGGAATAAAAAGTGGCCTTTTTACACATTAAAGATATCACTCATTGGTTAATTCAAGTCATGTGAGCACTGACAATTTATCACAGGTGACTAATTTCTAATTTTCCACATTTGAATCTAATCTAGCTCTTTTTTTTCAAATTGATTTAAGTTGTTTAAAAGGGTGCCAATAATTTTGTCATAGCAATCTTTCATTTTTTTTTATAGTTTTTCCTGATATTGCTTTTTAAAATTGTTATTGTTTTATCCTTAGCTGTTCAGTGCTAAATGTAAGTGTCTATAGACAAAGCTGCTGCACTACATTCCTTTTTATTAGGAGATATTGTACATGATGTACTTAAAAATTCAGGGGTGCCAATAATGTTGACCACAACAGTAGTCTTGGCTTAATGTGTCAAGTACTGTACATATACTCTGTTGTTTTACATATACTATAAAAAAATTATCAGAATACAAGAGTTTCTTACCTCTCCATAGGTAATAGTGTTATTGTACACTCTCATTTCTGGGTATACATTCTCCAGATACCACTTAAAATTCCGACACTGCAGTTTGTGCCGGAGAGCCAACCTCTCAGAGACATCTCCAAAATCCACCCCAGGGTTCTGTCAAGAGAATGTAATATGATATATTACCACAGGGAAAGGGTTCTCTCTTTTATAGATCAGTTCCTTGACAGGACTATACCATACCTCCTTATCCAGCACTAACGGGCCTATTTATTAATATGCGTCAACAATGATGCTTTTCTATCGCTGTTTATCCCAGCAATATAATTATTTATTATTGCTCCAATTTATCAATACAATTTTGCAGAGGCAGCTGAGCGACTTAGAGTTTTGCCAGGCTAGTCTTGGGCCATGTGTGCATGCGTGACCTGGCTAGCTGTTTTGCACATGCGTAGTGGAACTGAAATCTCAGACTTGGGGCTAGATTTACTAAGTTGCGGGTTTGAAAAAGTGGAGATGTTGCCTATAGCAACCAATCATATTCTAGCTGTCATTTTGTAGAAGGTACTAAATAAATGAATGAAAGCTAGAATCAGATTGGTTGCCATAGGCAACATCCCCACTTTTTCAAACCTGCAGCTTAGTAAATCTAGCCCTTGGACTTTTAGTTCCACTAAGTGACAAATAGAATGTTTAAAAATAGACAAAATATTTTAAAGAATTGGCAATTGAAAAAAATACTTTATTTAAATAATAAAGCATTTTTTTTTAATTGATTTTCTACTGCTATAACCATCATGAGATGGGCTAGCCCCTTGTTAGGGCAAAATGAAAAAAAAAAGAAGCCCCATCTCTGATGAAGATAGGGCTTTTCTCTGTTTGATAAATAGAACTTAAATGAAATGTAATGTACTGAATTCCATCCCACCCCCTATTGTTAAGTCATTTGTAAATAAACGTGGTATATTCCTTTTATAGCTTAATGTAACAAAGTTACTGCGATTTCTCTGTTGCTCAGAGATTTTACTGCTCTGTAATATTTTACAAGCATTCTATAATTGTAATTATAATTTCACCACTGGGGCATTGTACATATATAAGGTGGATTTTGTTTTTGTACCACAATCTTAAAGAAATATTCCACCTTTACTAATGAATGTAGATATGCAAAACAATATTTAATGCAGAGATAAACAGAGTGTAAATAAGCTCTAAGTAAGCAATATCATTATTCAAGGGCTATTCAAGCATACAGTAGGTATATCTTATTGTTAAATAATAACCCAGTGAGGATGGAAGGGGCCACTGCTGGAAACCATTGATGCACAGTGAATGGCACTCTACTCACCGTCATCGGTATGTTCCATGCCATGTAGACATGGGACTTGAACTCATCCATCCACACCTCCGCAGCTCGCAGGGCGTTGCGCTTTGCATAGTAATCAATGTCATTGTTGTAAGGCTTCTTTGTGCGCTCAATGTGGGCAACTCTGGAGCAAGGCAAAACTTCCATACTTCCCCCACACTGCCAAACCTAGGAGGCAGAATATTCACATGTTCATTCAATACTTCAACAAAGCATAAAGAGTGTAATCACACAAAATCAGATGACAGAGATTCAAAATGTTTCATGTCAGACTTTGTATTAATAATATCAGTATATATCCTGTAAGTGAGTATATGAGTATAGAGTCCTTTATGAGAATGTGAGGGGTTACTATTGTTATTGCCTGACTCCTGTTTGCTTATATGCTGTACTGGTTGTAGACCTGATTAGGAAACATTATGAATAATGTCATAGGACCTGATTCATTAAGGAACGTAAATGCAAAAACTTGCCGTAAATTGCATAAAATAGCTCTGTGCATGCCCTGGAACGGACGGTATGCCAGTGAACACAGCACCATACAACTAATCTTCGGGCACAAAGGACCCTTACTACATCCTACGATTTCAGAGGTGGAACAGTGAGGGGAATAGGTGTATGTACGTAGATGTACAATAAGGGCCTGCCAAGCTCCAGCGCGTGCAGCAGCTTTCCATTATCAAAAGTTTGGGTATCTCAAAAGTACATATTTTTCTGTAGTATCATTTGCACCAGCTACAGGTTGGGTGTAAGTGATGATTGCTAGTGATGACTGTCACATATGCATGCTAGAACATGTGTTTGAAATCAGGAGCAACTGTAAAAAAATAATTTTATGTACAGTAGACATTAATAACATTCTATTCAACAACAGATGTATTTTTAAATCTGCTCCTAGTTTAATACAGACGTGAGTATGCCCAATTTATGTGCAGTTTAAAAACACATTTACGTTCGTTCTGCGTGCCTTAGTGAATTAGGCCCATGGTGACTACACCGTAGTTGTGGGGAAAGGCACCAGCATTAGACCTGTAAATGGAAGAGGTCCTATTGGAGTTAGAAAAGAAGTTTATAGTAACACTCTATGCTGAAAATATGGTTATTATCAGACAATATCTCACTGCCATTTGTCCTGAATGGGAAGGAAGATCTCTAGATATAACCCTTGGCACTGTTGGGGAAAGCATTATATGGACAGGGTCCAACGGCCATCAGTTGTCACCAGAGTGTCATACAGCTTTGTACAATGACTCCACATGGGGGAATTCCGAAACCAGAACTAAACCAATTGTAATTTGTATTGATATTTTTTGCAAGAAAATGCCAAATTTAATACACGGAAAAACATATTTTATTCATGATTAGTCGGTGCGAAGAAACCGCTGAATGCAACACATATGAATTATGTTCCTATGAATATTATTAAGGCATTCTGGCAACAGAGCAGGATACATTAAAGTGTTAAGGATTTATTATCTTCATTCACAATATCATAGACGATGTGACCTTTAATATTTCTGCGTGCCTCAACTTACTATATTGATAGAATTGCAGTTTTATATTTACAGACTGCAGCATGAGAACAGTGAGGAGGGGAGAACATAGCTTTCCACTAGCAGATCAATCATCCAGAAGAACAAATAGAGGATACACTGGCAAAAAGCCTGCATCAGGGGCTGAATTTGCATTAAGTACTTTTAGTTATGCCCCAAGCCCAAACTAGAGTTATCATCAAAAGAGCATGCAGCGTTTCCACCTGCAGCAGCTCGCTCCTTTCTCCCTGCAGGAGGCCGTCAATGTACGGCAGAGAACGCCGGGCCTCTCCCGCAGCTCAGAGATTAACACAAACTTGTTAAATCAAAACATCAACATTAAAAACAACATGCAGTTTAGCTGCTGGTAATTTGCCAGCAAAAAAAAAAATATTTCTCAGATAAGTGAAATAGAATGGAGAAGATATAGATATTATATAGATATTGTATACACAGGACATTTCAACCACTTGTATAGTTATCAAAACTCATCAGTATGACATAACACAAGTGTCAATGATGTCTGAAGTCTTCAGGCTCCTACTCACCAATGTCATTCTAATGGACTGATGTCATCAGAAATCTACAGGCAGTGCTTTCTGCAGAATACCATTGGTTTATTAAATCCAGCGTCGGACTGGCCTAGCGGACTATTGGTGAAATCACCGCTAGGCCCGGCTACCTTATGGCCACACCCCCTTTTGAACGTCGGTGGAGCTTACCTGGAGGCCCGTTGTCCTCACCAGGGTCCTCTCCGGTGTCCCCGCTGCTCAATTGCTGTCGCAGCTGCGATCGCAACCGCAAGTGCGCATGCACTTCCGGTGGACTCGTCTTCTGAGAGGCACGGACTAGGAGGACAAACTAAGGACCCGGACAACTGGAGGATGCATCCTCTGGAAGGGTAAGTGCACTGCCCTCATCTTTTATCATTACCGCATTGCCTCAGAGTCCGGATTACCAAGTACCGGCTTCTTTACACTTATGATCAGTCCGGTTCACGGATTTATAACACACGGCAATTGTTTAAGGACTGTATATTTATCAGCCTCAGAAACGTGACATTGATTCCTCTATTCTGTTCTAAGTAGTTAAAGTTTTTGGACGGGACTGTTATATTTCTGTGCTTAACCGCTTGCCCCTGGATATATTTTCTGTTCATATTGAGTGACATGAGCAGAGACTTTAAATTGAATTCCAGGCTTTATTTCTATACCATCACCATCTATTAAAGCTTAATAAGCTGTTTCCTATGGACAAACGACTGTGTTGACTCCTATCTCTTCATGCTTGTTTGCATGTAATATAGATGCTTAGCCGGCTGGCTTGAGCAACAGGAGTTATCTACTGTTATCTAAAGATTTATGTTTCTAAGACTGCACCCCTATTCTTCTGAATCGCATCTATCTGTACTTGTATGGTTCAGTTTTTGCTGATTTATTGAACTAAGTTATTTAACCCACAATAAACACAAGTACGCCGGCTGGCCTACTTGTTAAAATAATTTTGTTGTTTTTCAAGTGTATATGTTGTTTGGCTCCCCTCTCCTCCATCCCCTTTCCCTTTCCAGCGCCGGGGAAATCGACCACTGTGTCCTTCTCTGTGACCACTCCCCCTCTAGTGTCAGGTACCGCCTCTATGATGGCTGACCCCACCCCCTCTGGTGGGCCCCTAGTGTTGCAGTCCCCCGGTGGGCCCTTCATCCGACACTGATTAAATCTGATTTCTCCCTATATGTGCACTCCTGAAGCCCGCTATAGTACACCCTGGGGACATTTCCTACCATTGCGTATGTGGCAAATAGCTACTTTTCTGATCAGAACTGCTTTTAGCACTTAGGTCTCATGCCCAATGGTCTATTTGCATGTGTTGTACTAACATTATTAATACAACTGGAGGAGTACAGATTTTCATATGAGCAAGTTTGTCAAGAGATAAAAGTATCTGTGATCCGGAATGTGACTGCATGTCTCCTTTGCGTTTTTAGTGGCAGTAATGTGATATGGCTGTGACAAGCTGGCTTCAGGAGCATATCTGTGACACATGATCCCATGTATTTACTGTTTCAGCAACATTGTGCTAAGGAATAGCTTATAGTTAGGGAAAGCGCCATTCAAATATTGGGATATACAGATGGACTGAGTTTATTTGTGATAAATGGTGCTGCGCTGGTAGCATGACATGCACAGCTTCTCAAGTCAGACGTGCTAACCTCCCTCAATGGATGCAGAGCATTTGCTTTACAGAATCACGAGTCATTGTCAAAGCAGTGGGTAAAATGGGACGTAAAGTTCTGGTCAAATTACAGGCCAATTATTATTATTATTATTATTATTGGCATGGGGACTTGTCAGGACTGGGGAGTACAGTATCTGTCTAAATACTACACTGAGATCAGGACACACTGAGACCCGACCCCAGGAGCAGCAGTGTCCCCGTCAGCGGTAGTCAAAGTGCATTTATTACCGCATCAAGGTAATCACACAATATTGCTGTATACACAGAGGACTACAGTGACAACATCCGTATCAAAGTTCCTCCTGACATCCACCAGCGGCTATTTCACCAATACGGACATTGCAGTTATTTATCTGCCCATACACAGACTATTAGTGATCCGCCTACTGGCAGCTTGTACAAGCCCACGTATACTGTCTATCTGCATCCTCCACTCCTATATATAGTGTATCCTAGATTTAGATGTGAGTGCCAAGGGATCAGTTCACCTTACACCCTGTGGCCAGGTATGAGCTGTTGAGCCCCCGAGCCAACCACAATTGCTGTGCAGACCTAAGCATATGTGTCTAGCAGTCATTACATCATACTTGCCTACTTTTGAAGGCAGCTGTTCGGGAGGGGGGGGGTCCGTCGAGGGGGGCGTGACCAAGTGTGGTGGGCCGTTAGGCTCCACCCCTTGTCAATGTTAGGCAATTTTAGCCAATTGCAATAGGGGGCGGGGCCACAATGGAGCATTTAGCCCCGCCCCCACCATATTCACCAACAGCGACAGCTGGGATTTTTGTCTGCTCTCTAGGGAGTCCGGGAGAACTCCCAAATATTCGGTAGTCTCCCGGACATTCCGGGAGAGTAGGCAGCTATGCATTACATCAATGTAGTTTCAGTTCAGTTAAAGTGGCTGCCACAGATCTAGATATCTGCTTCCCTTATTTTCATTGTAGAAAACCTGTAACTTCCAGCTGCTGGCAAACTAGAACTATGCCAGCCGTCGAAGTTGTTAAACTACAGCTAACAGCAACCATGCTAAGCCTGTCACGGTATCTGCTTTAACCATCACTGCCTTAGATTATTTACAGCTTAAAAAGAAATTCACTGACTCTCATATAAGAAAATGGAATTTTCATCATGAAGAAAACAGAATTCCTTCATAATAAATACTGTATGAATATTGATCAATTGTTAATGGAATTCAGTGTGTCATTGTCACCCTACAGAGTACATTGGAGAGCAGATCCGTTATTAAAAAAAGATCAAGTAGAGACACAAGAGGCTTTGTCCTGACACCTTACACAAAATATGGAACTTGTGCATTAAACTTGTGTTTGGTACCATGGCTGTCTGTGGATATCACTGTGCCAAAGAGAGATTTTTAGCCTCCGTTCACACACACCTACACAGTCCCACAGGGCTAAGACAGAGATGGCAGGTTATAATAGGAGCTGGCAAGGAATTCTGATTTAATTTGTCTAAAAATATTCATGACAAGAGACACTCACCCTCCGTGCATGATATTAAGAGGCAGTTTAACAGCAAGCTTATTACAATTACTATTTCTGGCATGAGCTGGCTTCACTTAAGATTCTCAGTCCAGACAAGTATGTGACTTTAACCCCTCCACACCCAAGGCATTTATCATGCCTGCATGAACACATCAAATGTATGAACACACAGCATCCTCTCGCTTCTAATGGAATCCAAAATATTAATAGGATAAGCGTTAATGTTATTCTTTTCTAATTCATTATGATTTCAAATTAAACCAGATGAACATTACATACAGTTTCTGTAAATTAAGAGATATATTGCATTGGTTAAGGTGATTTTTCTAACAATGCATAATACTAAGTTCTCCAGTTATCTGCAAAATATGCTACACTGCCCAATTATCTGGGTAAAGAAGAGACCATTCAAGTTTTTCACATTTTCTGTTTTACTATAGATTTTATGTATTGTGTGAAAACTGCTGACAATCGCCTTACCTTTACACTGATTTTAGTTTAGTAGCATACTTTCAGCTATGTTGCTATAATGTAAAAGATACCTTGATGTTTGGAAATGCTGGATCACACTACTTCAGTACATTACATATATTTTTTTGAAGGTTGTCACCCAGAAGCAGTATTTGCTCTTTTTTGCCCCTTGTCTATTTTTGTGGAGCTGTAACAGTGCTAATTGTAATTGTCAGTGCGTAAAATATGATTTGGCTGAAAGGTGAAATGCCCAGTCGTTTCCTATGCTATTTATGGATGACTAAGAAAGTTACTGATGATGGATTTTATGATGCATAACTCCTAATAGGGTCACTGAGAGGTCGGCTTTGCAATTTTTCCCCCCATATAACTGTGTGTGCTCGCCACCATCTCCTTAATACATGATCAGGCAGTCATCTGACATTTATAGCATTTAGAGGTGTAATCTCTAGCATAATGTTTCAGCTCGCTGCTGTCAAGCCCCTGAGCTGCATTATCACCCCCCACCCCCTCAGAAGAGGAGAGTGGAAACACATGAGTGCAGTCTAGAATATTGCATGCAGGGTATTGCAATGAGAGCAGTGAATTATGGAGTCTGTGTCTCATGCACCGATGGGCAATAAATCATATGTAGCTCGGGGCTAAGTGATCCTTTGTGCAAACCAAATTACAAATTATAACTGATTTTGATGTGCTTGAACAGTTTGTATTGCTTTATATTTTATATGTTTAATATGCTTGCTATGTGCATCCACTTTCTATGTGGCAGGTTTTTGTGTATTATCAGTATATCTAAAGAAGCTTTAGTCTATCTTTTCCTAGATAAATTAGATAGCTCTTAAAAGTGACCCACACACATTGGTGTTTAATGAATATACCAATAGAGATCTGTCTAGTTCAGTGTGATAGACCAGTAGCGAATGTTTATCATTATTAGAGATGGTCGGGCTCGGTTCCCAGAGAACCGAACCCACCCGAACTTTGGGTATCCGAGTACCGAGCTGAGTAGCTCGGTACTCTCCCGCCTGCTCCGAATCCAAATCGAGGCCGAACGTCATCGTGACGTCGTCGGATCTCGGGGCTCGGTTCTCGCGATACTTGAAGATTATAAATACACGCCTCCACAGCAATCCATCGCCATTTGACAGAGGGAAAGAGCAGGGTGTAGTCATAGGCTGATTAGAGCAGGGACAGAGAATCCATTATTCTTATTCCAATTGTTGTAACAAAAATCGCTAGAGAAGAAGGGAGGATAGAGGTTTTTGTTCTTTTCAATATTTGGCACTCCCCAGAGCTTTTGGGGTGTCCCCCCTTATTGTGCATAAATATTTCTGGCTGTCAAAATTACTATCTGTCAGCAGTATCTACCAACTAATTTTTAGCACTCGCCAGTGCTTTTGGGGTGTCCCCCCTAATTGTGCATAAATATTTCTGGCTGTCAAAATTACTATCTGTCAGCAGTATCTACCAACTAATTTTTAGCACTCCCCAGTGCTTTTGGGGTGTCCCCCCTTATTGTGCATAAATATTTCTGGCTGTCAAAATTACTATCTGTCAGCAGTATCTACCAACTAATTTTTAGCACTCCCCAGTGCTTTGGGGTGTCCCCCCTTATTGTGCATAAATATTTCTGGCTGTCAAAATTACTATCTGTCAGCAGTATCTACCAACTAATTATTAGCACTCGCCAGTGCTTTTGGGGTGTCCCCCCTAATTGTGCATAAATATTTCTGGCTGTCAAAATTACTATCTGTCAGCAGTATCTACCAACTAATTTTTAGCACTCCCCAGTGCTTTTGGGGTGTCCTCCCTAATTGTGCATAAATATTTCTGGCTGTCAAAATTACTATCTGTCAGCAGTATCTTACCAAATAATTTTTAGCACTACAAGTGCTTTAGGCTGAGAATGGATTCAAAGCAGTCCACATATGAGCAGAATGAGCAACCAGGTTCTGTCACCAGTCCTGATGTTAGTGTTCCCAGTACGTCATCTGGGCAAGGCGATGTCAAACTACAGAGTGTTTCGAAATCAGTCCAAAAAACAAAAACAATTTTTTTTTTTACTGTGTTGAAGCGAAAAAGAAGTGTTACTGAGCAAAAGTTAAGTGCCGATAAAAAAAAAATTGCCAACATGCCATTCTACACACTCAGTGGCAAAGAGAGAATGAGGCCCTCACCTTTGGCTATTAGTGGTAGAGCCCAAAAAGTTACCGAGCCTACAATTGGTGCACAACTACTGTTATGCGTCAAAGCCGAGTTGCAAGATAACAGTAAGGCATTAGAGGATAATGTTTGCTCTGATTCACAAATGACACCAGTCCCTGTGGAGAGTCCATCCAACAGTGGTATGTCTAATCGTGAGCTTTCTGTTAGTGTACCCATAAAGAAGGGCCCTTTCAGCAGTTCTGCTTTTGTGTGCCTGAACAGCCTGAGTGTAGCCGCTGATACACAAATTGAGGATGCCACTTTGGAAATAGAAGAGGATGAGGGGGAGATTTATGGAGGTGACGAGGGCGCTAATGAGGATGTTGATGATTATGATGCAGACAGATACCAAATTGCCTTTCTCAATTTCTATTTATATTCTAGATTATATAACGGCTGAATAGTTTTCTATTTTACTCCTAGTGGAGAGGGTATCTGATGCCGACAGATACCAAACTGCCTATGTCCATTTCTTTGTATATTTGAATTTCTAATTCTACAGTCTATGCAGGCTGCTTTTTTTTCTATTTTACTACAAGTGGATGGGAGGGGGGGGGGGTCTGATGCAGACAGATACCAAACTGCCTTTGTTCATCTCTTTGTATATTCGAATTTCTAGTTCCACAGTCTGTGCAGGCTGCTTTTTTTTATATTCAACTACAAGTGGAGGCCGGGGGGGGGGCATAGATAGCCACCAAACTACCGTGGTCCATTTAATTTTACTTTCTAGTGCCACAGTCTGTGCAGGCTGCTTTTTTTATATTCAACTACAAGTGGAGGGCGGGGGGGCATAGATAGCCACCAAACTACCGTGGTCCATTTAATTTTACTTTCTAGTTCCACAGTCTGTGCAGGCTGCTTTTTTTAATATTCAACTAATAGTGTAGGGTGTAATATACACCCAAAGACGATGGCTACATTGCCAATAATCAAAGATAGAGGAGGTAGACAACCAGGTTTGTCTGTATAATTTGCAGACAAGTGTTCGAATTAAGGACGGCCTACCAGGGATTAAACAGTTTTTTTCATAATTTATTAGTTTTAGAATTACCTCACTTATCTAAGAAACTGGTGGAGCACTAAATTAGGTTATTTTAGACAAAAAAAAAAGGTATTTTTTTCGAAAATAGCAAAACAAAACAGAATACAAAACCAAAACACGGGAGTCAGTGACCATCTCTAATCATTATTCTTTCATTAATGTACCCATATGTATATTGGTAGGCAGAAATTATAATGCCTTCTGGATCTGTGTCCTCACTCTTATTTGCAAACAATCCAGCTCACATTCTGGATCAGTTTGGCCACAAAGAATGATGATATACCAATAAATCAATTACAACAGTAGACATTTCTGGAAAACTTAACAATATATATATATAATTGTGTCTCCTACGTATGTGGTCTTGTTGTACTGATATAGGCATATCTAATGTTTGGGTACTACATGTGGTCCTCTTTCTCCTTTATTGTGGTCTTGACCGATCTTAAGACATTCAATTAAATTAACCTATTTTGTGGTTTCATTTGACATTTGTGTTAAAACACTGTAGAGAATTGCAACAATTTAAATTACAAACAAAGTCATTCAAATATATCAAAATAATAATAGAAAAAAATGGCATATTCTTTCCAATGTGAAGTGTGCGGCTCTCATTAGTGTTAATAAGTAACAAAACAATCATAATAGTCAGAAGCAGAATGTAACAACACTTAGAACAGATTTATTGTTGGGATAGGGCATGTCCTAGATCAACTTTAAAATTCACTGTAATAAAACAAGTATTTGTTTCCTACATGAAAAAACAGCTAGTATATATCTTATGTGCAAAATAATAAACTAATTTGCACCCCTTGCATTGTAACAAGGTTTGTCCAGGAGCAAACTCTACTTTTCCTTAATGACTCAGGCCCTTTATCTGGATTTGCTCCTCAGTCTAAATGATTTCCAATATCAATGAAGCCTTTAAATTCAGTTCAACATTAAAGTACAGTGTTATGACGTTTTGGTAAATGTTCTCATACTCCGACAGGAGTTAAGACATTTGGGGGGGTATTCAATTGTTCGTCCGGACCGCCGAAAAACTCGCGCTCTAAAACTATTACCGTTAATACGGTAATATTGCGCGTAAAAACCGTTCATACGGTAATTTACTCGCTGAAATTCAGCGAGTAATTACCGTATTAACGGTAATAGTTTTAGAGCGCGAGTTTTTCGGCGGTCCGGACGAACAATTGAATACCCCCCTTGATGTTGTATGTAACCTTGTTATTGATCTCACTGCCAGCTACTGTCCTCTGTCATTATAAGCTTTGGCTGACTGACTGCAATGCCCTTCACTGGTTTACTGGCAAGAAGTCAGATATGCAGGGGAAATGCCTCCCTTATCTAATGCACTGCTATAACTATATCTATGTACTTGTTTTTGTATACTCTCTCTGTCTCATAATGTCAGGGTAAAGTACTAAAGAAGAATTAGAGATAATTTGAGATTTCAGTAGATGTCCTGTGTTTCCCAGAACAGTTTCAGCTGTATCACAGGAGATCTATAATATTGAATGCTTATAATGCTAATATGCTGGCTGGACAGCATTAGACAACATTAGGTAATATTTGCAAACATAATAGAAAGTAAATAATGTCCAAATACACTTAGATTAACAAAGTGGGTTGCAACATGTGTCTATAGCTGTTTAAATGCACTAAGGGATGTCCTAATGGTCTGAGCAAACTTCATGTCATATGGATTTCTCATTTTTAGATGAGTAAATATAGAAGCCAGTGATTTGAGTCATTCATAATACACTCTTCCCGCTTTCTCCCTGGTCATGCAGAGACATTCCAGTCACTGAGGACATGCTTCCACGGATAATCCATAAAACACATCACATGGGCAGAGTCATGATGTCCGTTAGGGTTGTGAAGCCATATATAAACATAACCTGATGTACAACATTTTTACTTACATATTGGTAGGTTATACCAAAGTATCTGCAAAAGTGAACAAAGTAATGTCATTTAAAAGACAGAGGATTAAGGTAGATCAGAAAGGAAAATTCAAGCTATTAGTGTCTCAAATTCACTAGTTTGAGGCTTCTTTGTGTAGTACAGTATTGTTAGGAGGACGTCAGGTCATACATTTTACTGCCAAATAAAAATGTCTATACATTCTTACTGACTGTCAGTAAATTTATTGACATTTGGCAATAGGTAAGTATCTTGCACTTATGCTATTTATAAGACAATTGGAGTTTGATACATGACGTTTAGCTGCACATTTTGTAGCCAGATTGCAAGGATAAAAGATGCCTAGTGGGGCAGTATAATCCAGTCACACAGCAATGTTGGCCTGGGGGTTAGAGGGTTATATGAGCAGAGAAAGAGAACAAATAGGTTTTGTGTAAACTGTGTAGAGAGGCGGTAATCAGGTAGAATAGATTAGGGGAGCTAAGAGGGTTGTTTGGGAATTTGATAAGCTTGCATAAAAAGATGCATTTTCTGTCACGAGTCGCGGCTGTGCCCCGAGTCACCATGACTCTCTGCCCACTGTGCAGCTACGTCCTGGCCATCACCATGATGACTGGGACGTAATTTCTTCTGTCAGTAGCCCCGCGTTCCGGCATGATCTAACAGCCGGGCGCATGCATAAGTTACTATAATACGTGTTACTATACGTGTGGCCTTTTGTTTGGCGCTTTCTTTGTGGCAGAATTAGGAGTGTGTAGGGACATTCTACAACTCCAGGGGGAGCTCTCTTATGAATTAAATTGGTTCATTTATATATTTACGCATGCTCCTGGGTTATGTTATTACCTACGCCAGTTCTAAACTAGTAATTAATTAGCAGCCTCCTGAAGCTGATTGTCATCCCTGTGCCTCCTCCTTTCTGATTGGCCCATCAAGGTATTTAAGGAAGGGAGGGCTTAGCCTCCCTGTCGGTTATAGCTTCCTGTTTGCTGTCCTGCTTTTGCTCCTGAAGATATTAGATATCTGTGACCTGATTCCCTGTTGTGATCTCGGCCAGCTTTCTGGATCCTGCTTGAACCCCTGTGCCCCTTGACTGCCTGTTTTCAGGATATTCTTGTACGCTGCCTGCACAGACCTTTTGCCTGTCCCTTGGTTATCCTGCTTAAAAGTCTCCCACGACCCTGGCCTGTTCCTGACATCCTCCTCCAGCATTCCGCTTACCTCCTGTGCTGTGGTTATTTGGATGAGCTTTTACCACCTCAGAGCTTAAGTCCTGGGGGCATCCGAGTACTTCTGAACAAGTATAGTTTTACGGGAAAGGCGGCTGCTAAAGGTGAAGACCTCTGTTAGCCTGGTTCTAAAAGCTTATCTAGTAACTGCAGTCCTAACATTTTCAGGGAATGCTTGTAGGTTTGGAGGCTAGAGGCAAGTCTTATTGTGTCACAGAGAGCATATCCCAGAGTGGGTGCAGCCTAGAAAAAGTCTTGTAACTGGTAATTGGGGCAGGTAATGAGCGTGAGGGTAGTACCACTCCTGCTGCCCAAAGACTAGACAACACAGCAGTTTAACTTAGTTAATTGTATTTTCTGCCTTTTTTGCAGTCACCCAATGCAAGGAAACAAACTCTTTTAATTTACACTGTGATCTTGCAATGGAAGGGTTATATTCCTTTCAGAGTTTTGAAAAATGTGTAATGTCCTTTAAATACCCACCTCAGAAGGGTAAATGGAATTTCATAGTCAGCGTCAAACAGCTGCTATGCCAGTATCTGTTTTTACTAACCAGTCTCACCGCCGGGTGTTTCCATGTGGACCTGCATCATCTGAGTTTACAGTCATGTAATCTCTGGCTTGACTTCCTGGTTCATTTAAATTGTGTACTCATGTGATCTCTCACACCATTTTCTGGTTTCCGTCAAGTGATACCTGATACATGACAAACCATCTCAGCTATTTAAATCCCACTCTGTGAAGTTATCACTGCCAGAGTGTCAGGTATTACCTACTCTAGCTTTCCCTGCTGTTTGCTGCAGTTTAACCCTTAATTGACTTTTGTTTTGCCTTTCGATTTGAACCAGCTCCTGGGACCTTGACTCCAGCTTGGCTCTTGATTAGAACCTGTACTGGTGACCCTGACTTTGGCATGTCTCTTGTTTAGAACCTGTGCATGTGACATTGACCTTCAGCTTGCTTCTGACTCTTCATTTGTCCACTGATTTGATGCCTCCCTCCTGACATTTTTTCCCAGCTAGTCACATTAGGTAGCAGTTAGAGGGCCGTGACCTGCGGGATCCCGGCAGCAAAGTCCACACCACCTTGCAGCGGTTCCTGGTGAAGACTGGGGGGGTCTGTTAGACTCTGTGCCTCAACTCTGCCAGTGGCAGAGAGAGAGAGAGGGGAGAGGTAGAGAGTGGGGAAAGTGAAATGGTATGGAGCAAATTTGATGGCAACTAATTAGGCATGAGTGTTACCAAGTTACTTTGAAATTGAAGAAATGTACTGGAGGTGAGAAAGTAACTTTATTTAATTAACAACTGTGCAGGAGAACATTTACTACACCTATACCTGCATGCTAAACAACTTGTTACTAAGCCTCCATGTGCATGGGACACCAGTGTACTTTAAACTCACCAAAGCCTGAGATGTGGAGAACTGAGCTTGCTTGGGATTGACTGTTCTAGAGGTTGACGTCAGAAGAATGTACCTACATCACACTGCCAGTGAACTGGGAAGGGTTGGAGGCTACATATATAGATGTACATTATTAACATCACGACTATATGAATCAATAAGCAAATATGTTAAAGAATAAAAATGTTTAAAATAGAAGCAAGTAGTAAAATAGGTAATATAATGGACAGACAGCTTTGTATGTACTGTATGTTGTATTTGTATGTAGTATTTTTTTCCTCTCCTCTGGTAAAATGATAAGTAAACATACTGATTATGTCATGTTGGTTAACTAAACAAATATTCCATATTTAATTTGAGTTTTTCCCATGTCCAGTATGCTCCTTTAGTTGATTATGTGGCGTATATACTGTCTCTCAGCTCTACCCCTAAATATATTCTCATTGAGTCTTTATGACTTGATATTAATGTAGCTGCTAATGCCAAGCAGAATTTAAATGATGCAATTACGTTTCTATTGGAATATGTTTAGGAGATCTATCTGCTGTTTTTATGGACTTTACTCCTAAACACTAATTCACAGATCTTGTTCCGAAGAGCGAAGTTCTTCACACATCTAGTATGGTGCTTCTCAAGACAGTACATAATATCCAAAGTGGTAGTCAAGCCTAAGTTTGCTGCCTCCTCTCTTCCCCATACATCACATGAATCACAAATGAGATATATAATTACAATCTCCATCACATCTCATCTATATAAAAATAATGTGGTAAACAGGGGTAATATGTTGCTGCAGTAGGTCCTAGTTTTTGTGGGATTTCCACCGCAGGTAATATTAGTGAATTCAGAGAAATCTTTAGGTTTGAAATTACAATCCAATAACTTTGTAAAATTGTATGATTTATTTTATAGTATTATTGATTTTTTTTTCTTTTTTAAAAAAAAAGGGATATTAAGCACCGAACACGGTGCTTAGTAGAGGTGCATTGTTGGGTCATTGTGTCATGGACGTAGTTCCTACCAGTAGGGGGCAGTGTAACACAGCCTTGGGTTCTAAAAACGACTGCACCCCCAAGCTGTGAAGGGCATAGAAATTACAACAGAGCCCAGAACTCAGGTTTGATACCTGAACCACAGAAAGAGAAGGAGATATGCACGAGAGTGACAAAGGAGGAGAAAGAGGCATGGCCAAAGTCGAGTCCAGTGCCATACACAGAGAAGCCACTTGCAACTAGAAACCGGTGTCTGCATGTCTGATAAGTCTGCAAAAGAAAGGCAAATACACAGCAAGAGAGCCTGTTGCATGTTTGGGCGTCCTGTAGCCGATCAGAGAGTTGCACAACACTTGGCCACTAGAGCTGCTGGGGAGGACACAGAGCACAGACTTCTGAGTACTGTGAATATGAGTCTAACCACCAGACAGGAGAATATAGAGACTTTACCACTCTTAGAGACAGTGAAGGATGAGAAGTGTATCACAGAGTCACCAGTATCATAAGGCAAGATGTCATAATAACAGCTCCTACACTTACAGACAAGGCTGCCAGTTTGATGTAGAAGGCCATCATTCAGGCCAGACTGCAAGACTATTAAAGCTAGCTGCAAGGCTATCAGAGGACAGAGCCGATCATATAGGAGAATCTGCCATAGCCAGTGAAAAGCCTGACGGGGTCCTGCATTAGCTGCAAAAGAGACAGAGAGAGTCCAGGTCCTGCACAATGATAGAGAGCCAGATACGAGCCCAAAGGAAAGAGAAAGCAAGATGCCAGTACAGAGGGAGAACAGGCCCCAAACACAACCCAGATATCAAGTGAGAGTCTGGGAATAGTCTAGTTGCCTGATACATGTTATGTATCTTAGTCATTATTCCAGCCTTCTGTGTTTATATTGCTTTTACCCCCTTCACATTGTCATATGGGAAAGGAGAGTAACTGGAGTACATTCCAGATCATTGATTTGTATTCTAAGAAACCTACAACTTTCAAGCTTACTAGTGACTGCCATTTAAAAGACTACTTCAACCCAGGCCCGGATTAAGGGAAGGGAGGCCCCCGGGCTAAGGACACTGTGAGGCCCCCCGTGAACTTACCTCCTTTCGTTGTTCCACTCCCTGTAGCAATTACGCGGTAAGTCCTACAGTGACAGCAGGCAGTTAACAGCATAACATTTGCTGTTAGCTGCCTACCATTTTCCTTGAACAAGTGACAGTCAGAGACTAGATAAATGTCAGTGGGCCCCCCAGCTGCCCGAGGCCCCTGGGCTGTAGCCCATTTAGCCCTATTGTTAATCCGGCTCTGCTTCAACCCCATTCACTACACCATTTGAGGAATTATACTAACCTATCTGTATATGAGAATACAGTTGCCCCACACCGAGCATACTACTTGCTTATGTAGCCCTGTCGTCCTCATACGGACTCAAAGCAGGGACTACAGCCCCTATTATCACTATTTGCCTCTTCTCACAAGGTATTAACCTATGTAGAATCTACACGGTTTGGTCTAATCTGAAACCAGTTGTTCCATTCCTACTACTGCATTGCATTATTTTACAGTGAAAACTAATTTATTCCAATGTAAACTTGCTAATTTGTGTAATTACCATGTGGTACCAGTCGAAAGACTTAATACCAATGTATTGTCACATTGCATATATGTTATTACCATTACATTGCAACATGTGTCTCCTATTGCTGTTATATTGTCGGTATTCTATTTTATTGTGTATGCATGTGGCTGGATCACGTAGAAATCATTTATTGTAGAAATTTATTTCAATTAGTGGCACATGCGCCAATTTATATCATTGCAAATTTACTGATTTTTGATACTGTTATATTTCAGTATCAGAAATGTACTGATCTCTGATACAATAGGCAAATGTTGGAGGAAATTTGATTTGTAACTTTTGGGACAGTATGTCATGATTTGGTTTGGTAGCGTTTCAAGAGGAAATCCTCATTAAGTCTAATTAGACCTCTTTTATGTGAGGTGGCTAACACTGGTTTAGCCTGAAAACACAGCAGGGGACCGTTACCTTTCTTTCCTGTGAGGCCTTTTGTCCTGTGTGTTAGAACCTGTCTGAACAATGTAAACAGCAAAGTGATTTGGGAACTCAGAGATTAATGTAAATTTTGTTAAAGTTTAAAATCACGTTAACTCCAAGCTTGGAGGAAATATCACATCCTGATGTTAAACAGCTGATGTAAATTGTCATCGGGCTGGGTTACCTCCTGTCAGCATATCTGCCAAACTGTATAAAAAGAGCACTGCTTTACCATGTAATGTATCTTTATACCATCAGTACTTCTGGAGATCAATAGTACCTTAAACTTGTGTTGTAATTGTCCTTATTAGGACACTTGAGCTGATAAAACATCACTGCTTCAAGATCCTGTTTTGACCACTACTTACCTGCGGAAATTCCTGTGACCTTCAGATTACACCAACCTAATCCTTTGTCTGGCTGTTCTGAGGTTGGGACCCAGCATTCCAGCACCAACACTCTGCCTGCTACCTTGCAGCTCTGGTCGGTGTGATAGGCCAGGGGAAACCATGCACAGCAACCTTGATCTAAAGGAAGAGGTTAGGTGTAACAGTCCAGGTGCCCAGGGAGAGGTACACTAGCCGCGAAAGCTACCCAGTAGGAAGCGGTTCTAGGCGCCTTTTGTAGCAGCCTAGTGGTGTCATCAGGCTCCTCCTACTGCTACAGGAGGAGCGCATTTGGGATAAAGAAAGGGGACGGTGACAAGGCAAGCCCAGTCGGTTCCCGACACAACAGACAGGGTGGCATAGGAGGTCTTTCCTGTCACAATGCTGCTGTATTGTATTAATCCATTTATAAGTTCTAGTTCAGGTGCTTACAATGTTTGTAAAAATTGTTTTACAAAAATTGTTGCACTTGAACCTTAAAGATTCATGGTTATACCACTCTTACCATTACTGTTTATAGAGACAACCTTTTACCCACACTACACATCTGTGTCAATCCACAGATCACTGATCTTTTATACCAACAAAGGTGCCAAGTGGCTTATTCCCTTTACCTGTGAGTTAATGTGTGTTCCTGAAAGTGATTTTTATGGACTTGAGTAAAGGTTTCCTGAGTCAGACCTTGTGGACCCTACAAGGACCCACTACCTGAAGAGAGAAACTGACTTGGTGGAGGCACTGTGTCGAGAAGGGCAGAAGGGCTACAGTTGTAAGAAGTTTCTTACTGTATTAATACTCTATAGTAATACTCTCATATTGCATTAACTAGTAATATACTCAGTGCTTCCATTTTAAAGTATCCTCATATAACATAAGTAAATCACAGTCATGTGTTCCATGACTGGTAATGCTATTTGTTGTACTTCTTGTGCTATGTATGCACTTCTGGAACAACAAGAGTGAATACTGCCATACAAGATGTAAGTGAGATGCTCATCTGGAACCGGGCCAGTCCCATAGTGAGTTGTCTTAGGATGGGTCACCTGCTTTTTTTAACATTAAAATAGGCTGCTGAGTCAAGTCTTGCCCCCTGGGCTAAAATTTGCCAGCCCTCCCCTGCTGATGACCAAAGAATGAATGTGATTGACATCACCATGCAAATATGATATTTTGCCCATCAAAGGGAAAATAATTGAAGCTTGAACAGGACAGTGGTAATATCATGTCAACGTCTACAAAACCAGCGAACAAGATGCCATACCATTCTTGATGTCGGTAACTTTTTTATGAAACAAATATTAGTGCTCATAACTGTGGCCCTATGAACAGTATTTGTGAATTTTGCCACGCTAAGCATTTTGCAGCTGAGCAGCCATCTGACAAACTATTCAATCAATGCTTTCACAAGGGTAAAGACAAATTGGGTGCAAAAGAGTCCAACATGATCTTACTCTTATTATTTGCCATCATTTTGATGGGCTTTTAACTAGTTTAACTACATTTCTTGAACTTCTATAACAAATTTCCTGCCCCAATTAAATGCATTTTTTCTGATATCATCTCCCATACTTTCTGGAGCTTAGGTTGGCAAAAAAGTAGATGAGAAGTTGGTGTAGAAATGATGTATTCTGTTTTAGGAGAGCAGGATTGATTTGAAACTAAGAACTGGTGGAAGGGTTGAAGATAGAAGCAGTGGCAAGTTAGTGTGGACAAAGAATAAGTTTAGTCAAGTGAAATAAGTGAGAAGTAAGGAGATATAAGGAGGTGTGTAAAATTAAACATGGCAGTAAATATATGAATTGTATGGTAACAAATGCTAGGGGACTTTTAAACCAAAAAGATGAACTAGAATTAATGATATTGGAAGAGAACTATAATATAGTGGGTAAAACTGAGACCTGACTGGCTAAAAGTCCTGACTGAGCAGTGACTTGGAAATTATACAGCAAGTTTAGAAAGGATAGCAAAATAAACAAAAGAGACCAAATGAGTTGTTTTTAAATATATTAAGGGAAATCACTTGTCAAGTACTCATGGTATGGCTGGCAACAATATTTCCTGAAATAAATGGCAAACAGTATGGTTAATCAAGACAGTATTGGTGGTGATAATGTAAATATAGAGCATTAATTTGGAACTGAAGATTCATTATGGAAGGTCAAGGTATGTAGCAAAATATGTACAAACGAAACCAAGTTAGCAAAGACTAAAGATGAAAAATATTGCTAAAGATACAAAGACTATTCCTAAAACTTTTTTCAACTATATAAATAGTAAGAAAGATAAAACTAATAATATTGGACCACTACATGATAAACTAGGAAACATAATTTTAGTAAAGAAAAAAAGGATTATCTGTTAAATATGCTTGTTGTATATAGTCACTAAACAAAAATCATAGTACATAGCAATAGTAAAATGGACAGGAAATGCAGTTACCTAACAAAATAAAGACAAAGTACCTGGCCCAGATGTCATCCACTCATGTGTATTGTACTAAGATTCTATTCTACCAACGTCTCTTATATTTATGGACTCCGCGATCAATGGGACAGTGCAACAAGATTGATGGAAAGCAGATGCTTTCCCAATTTTCAAGAAGATAACAAAATCGAAACTTGAAAATTTTAGACCTGTGAGTCTGACTTTAGATATGTGGAAATAATTTGAAGATATTCTGAAAGTTGTTCTGAAATATATTGTAGAAAATAATAAAAATAACACATTGTCAGCATGGTTTTATGAAAGGCCAATCATATCTAGCAAATAGGTCCTCTAAATTAAGAGGTAGGTTTCAAACTGAAACCTGGGGGTAAATGTATCAAGCTGAGAGTTTTCCGGCGGGTTTGAAAAACCAATCAGATTCTAGCTATTATTTATTTAGTACATTCTACAAAATGATAGCTAGAATCTGGTTGCTATAGGCAACATCTCCACTTTTCAAACCCGCTGGTAAACTCTCAGCTTGATACATTTACCCCCTGGTCGTGTAGTTAATTATTTATTGTTATTGATTTCTCTAACACCACCATATTATGCAGCACTTTCCAGAGAATATTGAATCATTCCCACCAGTCCCTGCCCTGTTGGAGCTTGCAGTCTAAATTCCTACTGTACAAACACACACCAGGGTCCATTTTTGTGTTGAAGCCAGTTGACCTACCAGTATGTTTTTGAACTGTAAGAGGAAACCGGAGCACTGGGTAAAAACCCACACCAACATAGGGAGAACTTACAAACTCTACACAGTCAGTGCCCTGATTGGAATTGAGTAAATGGCCCAAGCACTGTGAAGCAGCAATGTTAATCACTGTGCCACCATGATGTGATATTTTTAAATTTTATAAATATGTTCTAAACTGTTCCACATAGCAATCTGGTCATTACGATAAGAATACTTAATCTAGTACAGTATGTACTTGGGTAGAGAACTGATTGAAGGGTAGAAGACAAAGGAAATTGATCGTATTCAGAATGGCTAAATGTTTTAGCAATGTGCCACAGGTATCTATACTGAGCCCTCTTTTTATTACTTACCTTATAGACCAATAAAGTAAGGAGTCTATATTTACTGATGACCCTAAGCTTTTTAGAGTTATTACAACAGAGCAAAATAGTAATTTGCTAAAGAGAGAATTGAAAAAAGGCACACTGGCCCATGGAAGATGAAGTTTAATATAGATAAATATGTGAATTAATTTGGGTTGTTGCAATAACTTTGCTACTTAAACATAAAGGACCTCATTTAGAGTCGGACGCAAAGTCCGATTTAGGCGCATCTAACCAAAAAATGCTACCACACATGTGCAGAAAGCTCCAAATCCGCCTGCATCTTGGACGCAATTAACACTTGCGACAGCTTGCGACTCACTACGAGAGAATGGGAGGAACGCTGAATTGTGAAGGCGTGACCATGTCCTAGTCGCAGTGAGGCGCAGACACAACACACATCAAAACAGGGCTAACGCTGTGCGGCAGGAATTAGGTGGCGCAAGCGTTAGCTAGCTGCAGGAACTGCTGGCAGCTCGATAGGGTATTACGAGTGGGACGCAAGTGGGGTTTGCTTGCAACTCGTAATACCCTACCAAGCTGCGGTACACTCCCACTTCTACACTCCTTACACAGACTTTGCGTCCGACTCTAAATGAGGTCCAAAATGTAATACAATTTGGGAAAATGGAGATTGTAAAAGATTTAGAAATTGAAGTTGGCAGCTCAGTAGCAGCACAGTCAATCCGATTCATAAAAAGGGGATGGATGTACAACATGTAGACAAAGTATTATCATTGTATAGTTACTAGTTAGACGACATACTTAATATCGGCTACAGTTTTAGTTATGTCACTATAAGAAGGACATAAGAGTGCTCTAGAAGGTCCAGAAATGATTAATCTCATTTATAAAAGAAATAAAAAGGCTATTTAATAAAGTGTTGTTAAACAAGATGGTTTGTCTACATTGAAAAAAAACTTGACCTTTAAGTTGACCTGAAGATAATACATCCAAGGTCAGTGCAAATATTTGTGACTTATGACTTTTCATGTTCAGAATAAAAAGTGCTGAAAAATAAAGTTAACTATAGATTAAGTGAGCTAAAACTTTTAATTGATCAAAGAAAGATTATGAATACAAAGCATTTACAAAAACAGAGTAGGTGAGCTGGGTTAAGAACCTTTTTGTAATATGGACTATCTAGGAGAGAAGGTGTCATCGACGCCGGCATGGATCCTTTACTGTAAGAGTGGTTAAGTTGTGGAATTACTTACTATGTGAGCTAGTGTTAGAAAATTCACTAACTGGATTTAAAAATGGATTGGATGCTATTATAAGAAATATAAGGATATAAGAAGTGAACTCGGAATTTTATGACCTACAGAAAATAACATACAGTTACCAGACCCCCTGGCTTTATATATATATATATATATATATATAATATATATATATATATATATATATATATATATATATATATACATATATATATATATAGTTTGCAGCATATTGTATATTATATACTATTGAGTCAGAAACAAACAGCCAGGAATTCAGAGGTTGGATTTCTGTTGTCTTCACTATTTAGCTATTTAGCTGACATTGCAGAGAGTTGTGGATATTGGGAACATTTTGAGAAGAGGTCGGTAGTAACTAACATTAGGACACATGGCGTCTGATTCATTAAGGTATGTAAATGCCAATGTGTGCCGTATTTTGAGTAAAATTGCTCTACGCACTCTCAGAAATGGACTATATGTCAGCAAAAGCAAGTGCATCCACTTCATTTTCGAACGCAAATTACACTTATGGAGCGGGGAAGGGAAATGATATATACACTTAGACAATGTACAGTAAGGGTGTGCCAAGGTTGAGCACATGCACACCCATCCGATTCAAGCTCTGGACATCTTTCAGGTACTTTATTTCCAGCCATATCACTTGCATCAACTACAGGGTAGATGTAAGTGCCGATTGATAGTGACGACAGTGACTTATGCATGCTAGAACATGTATTTGCAATCAAAAACAACTGTAAAAATGCATGTTATGTACAGTAGGTACTAATAACATCCTGATAGTTTATGTAAAAAAACAAGAAAAAAAACTCAATTACTATTAACTAAAACTATAATTTTATTATTAACAGGTGTTAATTTAGTTAATATTTTTTTTCTGTGCATTCTGACCGGACTTTATATTTACATATGCATTGTGCATATCCTGCAGTGTGTTGTGTCCATTTGCATACGGCAAGTGCCGTATAGGTGGAGCATACTTGCACCCATATTCAGCTAGAAACATTTCTTGAGATCCTCTCCTTGTTGAATACAGGCGTACCTGCTTGGATTTTCAGTCCATTTAAAAAATAAATAAATCAGCACGATGCCTAATATAGCAACTACACACAGTAATACATGTGACCTTCAAGATACACCTTAGTTTACTTACATGGCTGCAATAATTCCTTTGCTTTCTTGGGACTGAAGAATAGAGTAAGACAGTGGCCAGAATACTAAAACTTGTGACATAGAGAAACTCGATCAGACAGAAGTCAAAACCTGACAGGAACAACAGTACCAATTCATAACATACAAGCAATGTCAGGAACAAGCACATTGTAATGGCAGACAGCAATCATTGGTAGACAAACATCAAACCAAGGTCAGCAACATTAATAGCAATCTAAGCTATAGTGCCCAGTGTGGATTAAATAACAGGAAGGGCTCCAAACAGATATGTAGTGAATCGTTGCATGCCTCATAAATATACATCTGGAGGTAAGACAACAACCTTTGCACACAAATGGAATGAAGCTCTTGAAGTCACTAAACTCCTCCCCCAAACAAAAGAAATCATATATCACACGTTTTAATTTAATTACATATAACATATAACAATATTCTATCCTTAAACTGAAAATTTCACAAACAACAAAACACCTTATGTCCTCAAGGTAGCATTTGCACCAGGCGTACATCAGACATAACAAGTGTGCATGCTTACACCCACAATAATGTAGAGATATCATAGAGGTTTGACATTTACCCTACTTGTATACAATATGATAATGTAATAAAGGTAGTTAAGTATCATACACTAGACAGAATAGTGTCTAAAATGGGAATAAATGGGAAAGTCACATTTTCAATTTAAAATGTAATTATATATAAACACAAATGCAAAACACAATTAAAAATTAAAATAAAATAAAAAATAATTGTTTTCTCCTTTAAAAGTCCAATAAGAATCTCCTTTCCTGGAGTAGTCCAAACAAAAAAGTGAATTAAGTAATGCAAACAGACTGCCCCGGCTTTATATAATATAGCCGTTAATGGTTTAAGTGCTGTTAGCCGAAGGGGTCCATATGAGGTCATTAAGCAAACAGCCAATTGGAAGCAGCTTGATAGTGCTGCTGATAGTGATCATCCTCATAGTGTATCGTTGCACCAGTCCTCAAGCACTCACAAGAGAAACGCCTCCAAAAAAGATGTCTATTCAGATGTATCCACCTCTAAATATGTTACAAATATGTTAACATGGCTTCATGTTTTCAGTCTGCGCTTTCTCAGCCCTCCCACTCCCAAGGCTTAAGAAGCGATAAGTCAACGATATGTAAAGGAACTATAAACAGACATACACATGTATATTTTTTGGTACATATGCACAGTTTTGAAATGCATATCTTATGCAATAGATGCTAGTCCAATTCTAAACAAGCCCCAACTCTTGTTTTCATGTATTCTTTGACATTTTTGTTATATGATGGTGTCTTATTGCTACTTCCTTGTTTTCATAATGTAACAGATTCTGAATACTTCTACTACTAATCTTGATTAGCGCTGGCTTACCTGAGGTGCGGAGTCTAACGATCTCCTCGGTGTTCGCCAAGAACCGCCGCAAGGCGGGGTGGGCTTCGCTGCCAGGAGTCGCAGGTCGCGGTCCTCAGGTTCGCCCCAAGATGAAGTACAGCGGGGTGGAGCGGAGGTAGCGGAGTCAGACAAGCCGGTTCGGTACACAGGAATGGAGTCAGGCAGAATCAGAAGGCAACTCAGAGTCAACAAGCCAGGTTCGGTACACGGGTCACAAGCAGGGCCGCCGAGAGGGGGGGGGGAGCGGGTACTAATTACCTGGGCCCGGGCATGTCAGGGGGCCCGGGCCCTCTAATTTTTTTTATTTTTTTTATTTTTTTGGCGGGGGGGGGGGGGGGGCTCGGTCGTTGGTGGGGGGAGCAGGGTAGTAAAAAAACCAAAACCATACTCACGTGATTGCGGCACCGGCGTCCCTCCTCTATGCTGCTCTGTGCTCTATTGCTCCAGGCTGACTGAATGCCGGGTGGGACATCATCATGTCACACCCAGCATTCAGTCAGTCAGGAGCAATGGAACACAGAGCAGCAGAGAAGACAAGAAGGAAGAGAGAAGTAAAGGTAAGTGAAGGGAGGAAAACGGGGGGGTTAAAAAACGGGGGGGGGGGCAGCATGACACAAAGGGGTTAAAGAAAGGAGGGACAATAGCAGTATGGCACAGGTTAAAAAAAGAGGGACAATAGCAGCATGACACAAAGGGGTTAAAGAAAGGAGGGACAAGCAGCATGGCACAGGGGGTTAAAGAAAAGGACAAGCAGTATGGCACAGGGGGTTAAAGAAAAGGGCAAAGGCAGCATGGAGGGCGCAGTGTGATCATAAGGGGGCATAGCGTGGTGATGATAAAGGGGCACAGTAATGTGTGTGTGATGGCACGGAGCTATTGGCAATGTAGTGTGTGTGAGGTAGATGGTGGTTAATTAATGGCTGCTATTTTGTTTGCGGGGTAATGGGAATACTATTTTAATGTTGGGGCTGGAGGAAGGCCTAATTATTAATAATGGATGTTATTGATTTAACGGTGGGGCTGGCTGTAATTTTCTAAATGTAGCCATTTTTTTTCCAAATAGGTCCTCCAACATTCCATGATCCAGACAAGCCGCAACTAAAGAAATCTGCAGCTGCATGTGGTAAAAGTGAGAAGAACAGGTAGGACAGAGCAGCATAGTGTGTGAAATGTTGTGATTCTAGTAGGGACAATGTCAATGTTTGGTGAGTCCAGTGGGCGCAGGCCAAGACCGAACTGTTTGTGTGCACACTGCATTCTTCCTATACTACACAAGGGTGCTAGATGTCCTGAAAGTCAGGAATGCTTGGACAAATGTCACGCTCCGCGGAATTCAGGATCTATTGATTTTATTGTGCTAGCCACGCCTCCAATTGTGCTAGCATACACATGAATTTTTTTTTTTACTTACTCAACTATAAGGGGGGGGGGGGGCATGAATTTGTTGTACCGGGGCCCTGAATTCCTCTTGGCAGCCCTGGTCACAAGAACAGAAGAATTGTCAGCAAGCCGGGTCGGTACACAGGGATAGGAGAGCCAGGGTAGTCAAGCAGGCAGAGATCAGCACACAGGAAGACACTGGAGACTGGAAGACACAGCAATCCATGAAGAGCAGGAGCCAGGAACAGGTAAGTGTTGCTCTGACACTCAGCGAGTGTCAGAGTGAGATTTTTATCCTGACAGGGATTCAAAATCCCCGCCTCTAGGTTGAGGTCATGTGACCGCCTCCGGGTGCGGTCACGTGGTCCTGGATGCGGAAGTGCGGCTTCCGGACGGAGTGGCGGGGATCAGGTAAGTCCGTTACAGTACTACTTGCCATAAAGGTGGACTCCGAACACCTAATAGGGTTTCAAAGGAAATTTTTTATGGAAGGATTTAAGTAGACGGGGAGCATGCAGATCAATGGCTCTTACCCATGAGCGCTCCTCAGGGCCGTAACCCTTCCAATCCACCAAGAACTGTATGGCACCTTGAACTTTACGAGAATCTACGATAGTTTTAATCTCGTATTTGACTTGATCCCGATCCACAACAGGAGGAGGAGTTCTGGATGAGGTGGAGAATCTGTTGGTTACCATCGGTTTTAACAAGGAGACATGAAAGACATTGGGTATGCGTAAGGAGGGAGGCAGACTCAATCTAAAGGCTACGGGATTAATAATCTCAGAAATAGCGAATGGGCCAATGAACTTGGGAGCAAATTTTTTACTGGGAACCTTTAAACGAATGTTCTGGGTGGATAGCCATACCCTGTCACCGACTGAAAAACTTGGAGTCATTCTTTTCCTTTTATCGTAGAATTTTTTGGAACGAGTGGCTGCTTTCTTTAAATTTATCTTGGTCTGTTCCCAAATAGCAGAGAAATTACAAAACAGAGAGTCCACTGCCGGAACTTCAGAAGATGAGATTTGAGAGAAGGTGGGTAGTCTAGGATGGCAGCCATAAAGAACAGAAAAGGGGGAGTTAGAGATGGCCTCATGGAAATGGTTGGCAGAAGATCCACCCAGTTATCTTGGTTACTTGAGATAAATATTCTTAGAAACTTCTCTAATTCTTGGTTAGTTCTTTCAGTAGACCCATTGGACTGTGGAAGATATGCGGAAGAGAAGTCAAGCTTAATTCCGGACTTATTGCAAAAAGACCGCCAAAATTTTGATATGAATTGTGATCCCCGATCGGACACAATATGTTGAGGACAGCCATGGAGGCGAAATATTTCTTTAATAAAAATATCGGCTAAGGAGGAGGAAGAAGGAAAGCCTTTAAGAGCAATAAAGTGAGCTGTTTTAGAGAAGCGATCCGTGACCACTAGCACCACAGTACAGGATTTGGAAGGAGGAAGATCCGTGATAAAATCCATGGAGATCTGTGACCACGGGTAATCAGGAATGGGTAATGGGAGCAACCATCCATAAGGCTTCTTCCTAGAGGTCTTGTGTTGAGCACATTTGGAACAAGCCGAAACAAATCTCTTCACATCGTCCAACAAAGAAGGCCACCAGTAACTTCGGGACAACAAGTCCCAGGTCTTGCGGATGCCGGCATGCCCAGAGAAGAGAGAGTGATGAGCCTAGTTAAGGAGCCGAGTGCGTAGATGTGGCAAGATGAATGTTTTACCCGGAGGACAACCCTTGTTCAGGTGTGTAGTTGCCAATACTTGACAGGGATCTACAATGAATTTATTGTCTTCCAAGGATTCCATGTCGGCTGGATCAAAAAAGCGAGATAAGGCGTCTGCCTTCGTATTCTTGGATCCAGAGTGAAAAGTGATGTTGAAATCAAAGCGTGAGAAGAATAAGGACCACCTTGCTTGCCGAGGGTTTAGACATCGAGCGGTGCGTAAGTAAAGCAGATTCTTATGGTCGGTATATATGGTGATAGGAAATTGCGCCCCTGGTGATAGGAAATAGATTTCTCCATTCGGAGAGAGCCAGATTGATGGCCAGGAGCTCTTTGTCGCCAATCCCATAATTCCTCTCAGCAGGTAATAAGCGACAGGAAAAGAATCCGCAGGGATGAAGTTTTCCAGAAGGGCTTCGCTGTGACAGTACGGCTCCAGTGCCAACGGAAGAGGCATCCACCTCCAGGACAAAAGGACGTGAACAATTCGGCTGTTGAAGAATAGGTGCAGATGAAAAAAGAGACTTTAATAATCTAAAGGCTTGGATAGCCTCAGTGGACCAAATACTAACGTCAGCAGATTTACGGGTCAATGCCGTGATGGGAGCCACGAGAGAAGAGTATCCTTTGATAAATTGACGATAATAGTTGGAGAATCCTAGGAAGCGTTGGGTGGCCTTAAGACCCGATGGTTGGGGCCAGTCAAGTATGGCTTTCAATTTCGTGGGATCCATCTGTAGACCGGTGCCAGAAATAATATATCCCAGGAAGGGAATTTGTTTTTGCTCGAAGGTGCATTTTTCTAATTTACAAAATAGATGATTTTCCTGGATACGAGAGAGAACCTCCAGTACATGACTGCTATGAGATACTATATCTTGAGAAAAGATGAGAATGTCGTCCAAGTAGATGACTACAGATTGATACAAGAGGTCTTGAAAAAGCTCATTCATAAAGCCCTGAAAGATGGCCGGGGCATTGCATAACCCAAAGGGCATGACCAGATATTCAAAGTGGCCGTCTCGGGTATTGAACGCCGTTTTCCATTCATCCCCCTCCTTAATGCGTATGAGGTTATATGCTCCTCTGAGATCAAGTTTAGAAAAGATGGTGGCACCCTTAATCCGGTCAAACAATTCGGAAATTAGTGGCAAAGGATACCGATTTTTAACGGTAATGGCATTCAGGCCTCTGTAATCAATGCAAGGGCGGAGGCCCCCATCTTTCTTTTTTACGAAGAAGAAGCCAGCCCCAGCTGGGGAGGCAGACTTGCGGATGAAGCACCTTTTTAGATTTTTTTGGACGTACTCCTCCATAGCCTTAGACTCCGGGAGGGAAAGGGGGTAAACACGGCCCCTGGGAATGGGTTTACCAGGTATCAAATCAATGCCACAATCCCAGATTCTGTGAGGAGGAAGTCTAGTGGCTTCTTGTTGACAAAAAACATCAGAGAAGGTTTGGTATGGTTCAGGCAAAAGAGTCACAGGAAATTCTTGGGAACGTCTGGGACTATTCCGAGAAACCACTCTCTGAAGGCAGTGAGAGAAGCAGGACTGTCCCCAGGACAATATGTGACCTGATTTCCAGTCTAAGGTGGGGGAGTGGAGACGAAGCCATGGAAGTCCTAGGATGACTGGGTTGGTAGATTTCTGAATTACTAGAAAAGAAATCTTCTCCCGATGGAGCGCTCCTATCTGAAGCAGGAGGGGAATAGTGTGTACCAGAATGGACCCCTCAGGAATTCTTCCCCCATCAATGGCCATCAGAGAGATGGGTTGTTCCAAAGCTTGTGTGTAAATAGCAAATTGTTTAACTACTGCGGCAGAGATGAAATTTCCTGCGGCTCCAGAATCAAGAAAAGCCGACTGCGGGAAAGTCTTTTGTCCTAACTAAAGGGAAATGGGAATAGACAGGCAATCATTACTACTGGGAACTGACTGACACTGAGAGAAGAGGCCCAACGATACAGCTCCTGAACTCGTTAGGCCCTGTCGTTTCCCGAACGTTTAGAACAAGAACTCAGAAGATGGCCGCTCTCTCCACAATATAAACACAACTTGTTCCGAAATCTCCTCTTCCTCTCTTCGGCTGACAGGCGGGTCCTCCCCAGTTGCATGGGCTCTTCAGGAGGAAGAACAGGGGTTTGGAAGTTGGGGGCCTAGCGAATCATACTACGCCGAGACTGTTCCTTCTCGGAATTACGTTCCTTGAAACGCAAATCAACTTTGACACAGAGAGAGATAATATCATCCAAAGACGTAGGGAGTTCTTGAGATACCAGCTCGTCTTTGATTCGATCTGAAAGGCCCTGCCAGAACGTAGCTACTAGGGCCTCATCGTTCCAGCGAAGTTCAGAGGCCATAGTTCTGAAGTGGACCGCATACTGTCCCACATACTGGTTTCCCTGCCGGAGACGTAATAAGCCGGAAGCGGCATTGGACACCCTTCCTGGCTCATCAAATATTTTCTTGAAAGTAGACAAAAAGACGCTGAAGTTATGTAGAATAGGGTCGTCCCTCTCCCATAAGGGGGAAGCCCATGCTAAGGCTTGACCGGACAATAAAGAAATCACATAGGCCACTTTCGTTTTTTCAGAAGGGAAGTTCCCTGGTAATAGCTCAAATTGTATGGAGCATTGATTTAAAAATCCTCTGCAATACTTGGGGTCCCCATCGAACTTGGGTGGGTTAGGTAACCGTAACTGTGAGGAAGAAGCTGGAGCTGCGGCCTGAGGTACAGGGACCACTGCCGGCCCAGGTTGTCCACCAGCCACTAGGGTGTTCTGGACAACATCCAACCGAGTAGATAAGACTATTGACGAATTTTAAAAGTTGCTCTTGGTTAGCTTCTTGCTTATCCATCCTCCCCACTAAATGCTCCAACAGATCTTTAGCTGCGGCATCCATGGTCAGAGCAAACTGTAACAGATTCTGGATACTTCTACTACTAATCTTGATTAGCGCTGGCTTACCTGAGGTGCAGAGTCTAACGATCTCCCCTGTGTTTGCCAAGAACCGCCGCAAGGCGGGGTGGGCTTCGCTGCCAGAAGTCGCAGGTCGCGGTCCTCAGGTTCGCCCCAAGATGTAGTACAGCGGTTTGGAGCGGAGGTAGTGGAGTCAGACAAGCCGGTTCGGTACACAGGAATAGAGTCAGGCAGAATCAGAAGGCAACTCGGAGTCAACAAGTCAGGTTCGGTACACGGGTCACAAGAACAGAAGAATGGTCAGCAAGCCGGGTCGGTACACAGGGATAGGAGAACCAGGGTAGTCAAGCAGGCAGAGATCAGCACACAGGAAGACACTGGAGACTGGAAGACACAGCACTCCACGAAGAGCAGGAGCCAGGAACAGGTAAGTGTTGCTCTGACACTCAGCGAGTGTCAGAGTGAGGTTTTTATCCTGACAGGGATTCAAAATCCCAGCCTCTAGGTTGAGGTCATGTGACCGCCTCCGGGTGCGGTCATGTGGTCCTGGATGCGGAAGTGCGGCTTCCGGACGGAGCGGCGGGGATCAGGTAAGTCCGTTACACATAAGGACTGTTTATGGTCTTTCCTATTAGGATTATGTCCTGAACATTTAGTGACATGCAGTTCCTCTGTTCTGCCAGAGGTGCTGCTGTTTTAGACTTTGGGTTAAAATCTTCTCCTCTTTATTTGATTACCTACACATGCCACCCTAGTTTTATATTCCTGCTCCTTCCACTACTCATTGCTGTTTCTTGTTTTTCTCCTGTATACAGACTGCTGCTCTGAAATCCAGCCTTATTATAGCCTACCAGTGTCCCTATAATTTGTGTCCTGGTATTTTGCATCCCTTCAGGTTCCTGATCCTGGCTGATTCCTGTTTGATTTCAGCTTTATTCAGTGCCTGTGATATCCAATGGCTGTTATATGGTACCTTCCAGTGTTTCATATATGAAGTTACTCTACAGCACCAGATGTATTAAAGTACTGGGATCCAAAGTTAATTCTCTGTTTTTTCTTCATGCAAGCCTGCCAAGTTGTCATTCTGTATGCCTGGGTACTTTATATTATTGCTTCAAGTTCTCAATTTACCTGCACTTCTCTGACTTTGGTTCCTGCACTATTGTGTCTCTACAATAATTGTGTTCCATATCCTGGACTGTTTGCTGAGTTTTGCTCTCCAGCCTTTAAGGATTGTGCTAATCTGACATCACGTGTGTTGAACATAATTATCTCCATCATTATTTCATCTACGTTTGACTCCCATTCCAATTGTTCAGTTGAACTCACAGTGATTTATAGCAATTATGTTTATTTAAATTTTGTCATTTATTTATTTGTTAAATAAACAATAAACTGCTTTTTTAATATAACAAAAAACAAAACAAAATATGAACAGCATTGGCTAATTAAGGTACTGTGTATGGTAGTGCCCATCTAATAAGGAAAGAGTTATCATAGTTACTTTCATCCTAAAATGCTCATTTTCACCTTAAAAAAAGCATTAACAATAATGTGTTGTCATCAGGACTTCCACTGTAATACAACATCTCAAAAGAGTTTATGGAAATCTAGAAATTCAGGAAGGCCAAGTCAGCCACACAGGATTTTAAGCATAAAATCAACAGATGGAGACTTAGTATTGGTGCCAGCTGTGAACTTAGCTTCCTTTACCAATTACTAAGAGGACAATAGTGGATAATTGGAGATACATTGGGCACACCCAGTATTGCCAAAATGAATATTAACAAACACTAAACTAAAAAGAAACCAGATTATATAGACAAAGACATACAAGTGTAGGGCACCAATTGTCTACACGTTCGCTGCCCTTGTGCTGTTTCAACTCTAATGCATGAGGACACTTGAAAAAGAATCACAAGCTCACTACATGACTGAGATACCAGTGTTTCCACAACTGGACTCCATCACAATTTGATTCTAGTTGTATAGTTAACACAGGAAAACCACATTAACAAAATACATGTATACCTGTAGATTATAGTGCATTCATAAAACAAAGTAAGAATCTCTTGCAAACTTAAATAAATGTCCCTGCAGCTTGTTTAATTATGCACAAATTTTCCCATTTATCTACTTCAATGACTTACTGATTTAAGATAGCCATTCAGGGTCTCATTTACAGTTAAGAACAAAGCGAATAAAGGAGCAAATGTGCATCTTGGCAAATCCAGGTTGCACAGCAGGAGGGGGGCTGGCAATTTAAAATGTGCAGTCAGATTTAGAGTTTAGAGAGGAGCGGCCTAGCACAACTCTAAGCTATCCAGTATTAGTGCGCTATATTCAAAAGCAGCCAGTATTTTCCCTGAATGTAAAATATAAATGAAAATAAATAAATGCATTTGCACCCATTGCAGTGCAACATGGTTTGTCCAAATGTGCTCCTTTATTTTTTTTTACTTGCTTTGCTCCTAAATATAAATTAATAGCAGTTATTTTTTTTAAAACCAATCCTGAAAACGCACTCTGGAGCTACTTTTCTGGGATTGTTGGTTTAGCTGGTAATGCACATTGTGCCGAGAGTAAAAACATAACTTCACAGTTCAACATATAATAAGTTTAAGAACAACCCCTTCCTTCTTTTTACTTGTGCCTCTGTGACAGGATGGACTGCCTATGCCACCCTGTCTTCTGTTGCTGGGAACCAGCTGGACTTAATTTGCCACTGTTCCCTTTCGTTATCCCAAATGCGCCCTCTAAACGCAGAAGGGATTACCAATGCTGCCACCATTGGACCCCTTACCAGCATCCAGTACCGGGTTTCTTCTGGGTAACTGACTCTGCTAGTGTACCCCGTTACTGGTGTACCTGGGCTGGTGTCCCTGACCTCTTCCTATGGATCAGGGTTGCTGTAGATGCATCTCCCCTGGCCTATCACACTGGCCAGAGCTACTGAGTAGCGGGCAGAGTGTTGGTACTGCAAAACTGGGTCCAAATCTCAGAACAGCGGGGAATGGATTAGAGTTGGTTCTAATCTGTACGTCACAGGAATCAGCATAGAGAAGTTCCCATCTGGTCATTGAAGCAAGTGATGTTTATTTGCTATTACACTGGTTGAAAGTACCAGTGATCAGGTCAGATGAAAAAGAAGAACAACTTTTAATACAAAACAGAGCCTTTTTATACAGTTTTGGACACAGCCTCACAGGGTAAGCCAGCCCCGTGAGGTCTGAGTTATTTTTAGCATCAGGATGCAATATGTTTACCCAAACATAGATTTACATGCAAAGCAAAGCTAACAATATTTACACTTATCTGTGATATCCTAAAACTTGCTGTGCTTTCCTGTATCTTGTTTTAGACACAGAGGAAATCTAACAGCAAGTCTAATTAAATCTTTCTGTGCCTTCAGGTGTGTTGGACACCCACACATCAAAAAATCTAATTAACATGAGATTAACATGGGTCCTTTTCTTCAGACATTTGCAGAATACACATTTCCTCCACTCTATTGCTAACTTGAGAATTCCCAAAGAAAAGTTACAAAACCCCAAATAAGGCATTTCCACACACCAAAATACACAAAAGACTTCCTCAACAATGCTTGTTGTATCAGATATATACCTCAGCAATAATGCATTGCCTCTAGCTAAAGTTAAAACAAAATGAATTTCCTCCCCTGGTCTCAGAAATAAAGATATTTCCTTTACCAAAATACACACAATATCAAAAATAAGTACATTTGCAATTATATAAATAAGCGCCCTGCGCTATTTTCTTTAAATAAATTTATACCATAAGTTATTTATGATCCAGTCACACCCGTGATCATATATTTTAATGTTTTTATTGAATTAGTTAATATGCTTTTCTATATAAAATGTACGTGGAATGCTCAAAAAATCATTCCCTTTAAAGTACAGGATGTCACCCATCTCCACAACCTCTATGGGTATATAAAAATAAAGTCCTCTATTAATTAAATCCTTATTGATGTGGGGGAAAAACAATTACAAGTGCTGTGTATCTCCATTGATGTCTATAACGCATACATTTTGGTGCTTTTTACATACAGTGCAAAAATTTAACCTAATGGGCCATATAAATAAATGGAAATAAACAGTGTCCAAAACACTTTGTTGCAACTGTGCCACTATATAAATGCATGCAGACTCAAGTATAAATACAAATGGGTATGGATGAATAAAATAAAATTGGTTCTATTTTTAGAAGCATTTGTAGGCATTGAGCTTCTAAAGCGCAATATAGATGCAGCATTGGAATGGCATGGTTAACCACCCCGTTTTCATTAATCCAGGGAAACAATTGAAAAAGCAACAGCAAAACAAAACAACAAAAATCTCTCAACTTTAACACGTTCTTGCTTTTCAATTATTCCCACATAACAAATCTGAATTGCAGACAAGTTTAAATGGTAATCAGCATAAGTTGGTACTGGGGAGGCAGGCAAATGTGATTTTTCATTGAACAGGTCCAATTAGGAATGCTGGTCTTTGGCACAGATTTGCATTTATTAGGACTGTCATATGGAAGAACTTACTAGTCATTTAAAACTGCAAATAGGTGTTTGTGATTTAATCCACAATATTAGCTAGGTGTGGCTCACAGTTATTCAGTTTCCAAGCATGGGTTAAAACCTGAAAGGGGGAGACTAAATTCCACTGTTGTCTGTATGATTTTTTCTAAATTCTTGTACTTTACCCATAATGTGTTATGGATATATGTCTATGGGGCAGCACGGTGGCTAAGTGGTTAGCACTTTTGCATTACAGCACTGGGGTCATAAGTTCAATTCCTGTCCAGTTTGTATGTTCTCCCCATGTTTGTGTGGGTTTCCTCCGGGTGCTTGGGTTTCCTACCACACTCCATAAACATACTGGTAGGTTAATTGGCTGCAAACAAATTGACCCTAGTCTGTGTGTGTGTGTTAGTGAATTTATACTGTAAGCCCCAATGGGGCAGGGACTGATGTGAGGGAGTTCTCTGTATAGCGCTGTGGAATTAGTGGTGCTATATAAATAAATGGTGACAATGATGATGATGATGGATAGAGAGATTCAGATGTGTGTTCTTAGCTACAAATGAGTGCCAAAGCCAATTTATAACACAGGTCGTAAAAGCTAAAACCTCTTGAAAACTCTCTTTAAAGTTATATCAATATCCTCAGTAATATTCATTATTCACATTGTTTGTGGTTCTGTTATATCTCAGGACATCTCGGCTGAGTGTCAGGAACCTGAGCAGCAGGGATAATTTTAAACAATGGGAAATAAGAACTCAGGAAACTGTCATATTTTCTCAAATATCATGCTTACAGGAGTCATGTCTGGTATGTAAATGAAGGGAAACTTATAGCCTGTCATCTATATAGGACATTCTGGTAAGAAGTTAGGCCAGAATAAAGAATCCCTGACATAAAAAGTGGTTTGAAAAGATGGTCGTAAAACTCCTTTGAATGTATACAGACTTTCTGGTTCTGACGTCACTGTGGAAGGAGCGTTGGGTGTGGGTACATGATGCATGCTTATAAATCTAACAGACATGTTCACTTTTGGGAGTCAATTTCATATTAAGAAGTGTTCCAGAGAATTCATGATCTCCCAACCATCAGAAATGTGATATTTCAATAGTGTATTATTTTTCTGTTGTTCCCTCCTTTTTTTATTTTTACAAGAAACTATTGTATAATATTTTTGTACATCATTTTGTTAACTGTTTTTCATCTTAAGCATTGTGGATTAATTTTCATTATTAAAACCCAGTGGTCCTGATACATCATGGCACGTAACAGTCGTTTTTGAGCGTGCTATACGGAGAATTACTCTGCGCATGCCCAGAACAGACAGATTCAACAGCGAAACAGAGAGACTCGGACGTGTGCACAAGCAATGTTAGTGCAATAGTGAGCTCAGGGAGCACTTACTACAGCTTCCGACTTCAGGGATTGACCTAGGCAGGGGAGGGGCATTTTGCTGTAGTCATTGTACAATAGGGACATGCCAAATTCAAGCACACACAGCCACGGGCGTATCAAGCTCTACAGTAAGGCAGAAAAAAGAGTAAATGTTCTCCTGGACAAAACATGTTACCATGCAAAGGGTGTAAATTAGTTTATTATTTTGCACATAAGTTAAATACTGACTGTTTTTTCATCTAGCAAATATTTGATAACTTTATTTTTAGACTAAATTTAAAATTGATCTAGGACATACCCTATCCAAACTATAAATCTGTCTCCACATTTTAAATTACCCTCCCCCTCCAATGTAACATAGATTTATCCAGGGGCAAAGTTACTCATTATTTAAGCTTTGCTCTCCTTAATGATTTAATCTTAGAGAGTTTTAAACAAACGAGGTGCTTGTTTTGATTAAACCTGTCAGACACATGTCAAGCAGACAGGGGCACTCTGAGCAACTTCGTAAGAACTTCACATACACAAAAGTGATGCAATGCCCTCGCTCAATAAGACTTTCCTCTAGTCTTTAAACCTTCAAGCGTTCTCTGAAAACCCACCTCTTCAGATAAGCTTATAATATTCCTCAACCACCATCTTAATCTCCCTAGGTTAACCTATTACCACCCTCTATACAGCTAACACAAGACAACAACCCTCTAACCAACAATGCTGTGTGACTGATCATACAGCTCACTAAATACGTTTTAGCTTTGCATTCTAGCTGGAAGAATATGCAATATGATGTAGCACGTACCCTTGTGTATGAAACGCCCATTGTCGCATAGATTGCAAGCTTGCGAGCAGAGTCCTCTTACCATTCTGTCTGTATGTATTACACAGTATTACTTTATTACTGTCTGTTCCCAATTGTAAAGCGCTATGAAGTTTGCTGGCTCTATATAAACAAAATGTTGATGATGGTGTAATAAAATGCCCCCTTACTCCCATGATTTTTTTCAAATTCAGTTAGGGCTAAACCGAGCATTATTTTAGGAGAAAATTGTATTGACTTGAAAAGGTTTGTAAGAGATTGGACTTTGATGTGATGTTCTCACTTTCCACAGTGCTCCTCCTAAAGATTTTCCTGCCTCTTCTCATATCAAGGTGCGCTTTTAGTTTGCGGAGGCTGCTTTTGATTGCAGAGAAGAGACATGTACTTTGATGTGTGCTGTTCAAACCATCAAGGCACACTAGTACAATATCAAGTTGTTTTGCAGAGCACATATTGTCAGGCGCCGTCCCCGCTGTTCCCCTGTGAAGCGGGGACGGCAGCCTGATAGTTATGGCCGGGGGCATTCTAGGCAACAGGCACAGCTTCCTCGGCCGTCCTCGCGCCATCGGGCGCATGCTCACTAATACGTCCCGTTGCTAGGCAACGGGACGCTTCCTTTTCATGGCGATCAGCGTGTCTGACCGCCCCTCTCTTCCTCTTATCACAGCCTGGCTTTCTCTATTTAATCCTGGCTCTGACACCATTAGGGTGCTAGAGTATCGGGTCTCCTGTTCTCCAGCGTATTTGTATGTTCCTGCTTCTGGTTTTTTTCTGACTCGGCTTCCCTGACTTCTCTTCTGGATTGTGCCTGTTTGCCTCTGTTGTGACCCCGGCTTGTCGACCATTTTTCTGGATTCTGCTTCTAGTCTTATCTCCGTAACTTTGGCCTGTTTGACTTCTTTTGTGGATTTCCCATCGATACCACCTGTTCCCGTTTGGTTTCCGGACCGGACCATTCTAACCACTCTCAATCACTACTCTCGTAACTGTCTAGGAGGACCGCGACCTGCGTACCCTGTGCAGCAAAGCCCAAACCTCCTTACAGGGTTCCTGGTGAACACCAAGGGTACATTAGATTCTGCACCTCCTGGTTCAGTGGCGCTAATACCAGTTAGTGGTTTCTGTGCATCTGTGTCCACAGCGCTCCTCGATGTTTGACACTACAGCGCTCCTCAAAGCCTGACACATACGTGCTCTTTATAATGACCTCTATACTGGCTGAGTGCAATTAAGCTTATATTATATATAATATTGCTCAGTAGTATAAAGAAGCCACTTCACAGCTACATGAAGCTGAAGTTTGGCTGATGCTGAAAAGGATGGAGGGAATGACAATATCAAGTCAAGCTAGGTTGCATTGCTACAGGGAATTTTGCTTCAATTACCTACAACTGTATATGAATAAAATAATAATTCATAGTTTGCTTTTCACAGTGCTCTCAACTTCCTTTTATTGAGCACTAAACACACTAAAGGAAAATTTAAATGACAATACAGTAGAATCTAACTATGTATGGCTGTTCATTTCCGTAGCATGCAAGCATTATCAACTCACTTCACCAGCAAATCCAAATAAATGAGAGATTTTTTTCCCCCAGTCAGATTACTTAATTTGCACCGCATCTAAGAGACTTAATTAAAATATGCTAATTAAATTGTTGCTGGCTAAAAATCAGCATCTGAAATAGAGGGGGGGGATAGGACCAATCGGTATGCGAGAGGAAATCTTTTCACAAACCGGCTAATTGGAAATTAAACAGAATGTGTTGCAGCTCAGCTGGTAACAACAATTAACTTTCAATTACAATTTGTGGGTTTTGTGTAGGTACAGTACACAGAGGAAGCGCAGAACATAGGGGAGACAGCTTCTAAGCATTGCGATAAGCACAGATTTTTCTATCCATCAACTCCTGTTGTGGACAGATTTTACAAAGTTGATTGTAAAAGATTATAAATGTCTGTCACTACTGCAAACCAGCGCCTATTCTGCTATACATTCATTATGAAGACCAAATACACTATAATAACTACTATGTGTGATTATTGTCTGGTGGAATGTCACAAAATTATGATTACTGTTCTTTCTTACTGTGTTCTTTGTAATTCTAAGTCATTGTGATGTCACCTATTAATGAGGTGATGATACAAACTAAGCAGAAAGGAAATGAGAATGACTTTGGCATTCCTTTGCACACCTCTATAACATATGTGTTATTGATTTAGGCACTTAGTTACATAGGCTGGTGGAAGGATAGAAAAAAAATAATGGCTACCTCATAAACATAATTTTATTTTAAGGTCTGCAAGTGTATCTACTGTCTCTTATTTTCTGTTCATAAAAATTGTAACATAAGTTAGAAAACTGCATGTGTGCCTCTGTTAAAATCGAAGTCCAAAACTGTACCTGCACTGCACAATGCCATGTCTCCCTGTGTAAATGACCTCCTCTGTGTTCAGTGCAAGATTTCTGCAAAGACCACAAAGTCATCCCATGAAGGTGGAAGAAGAGAAATGTAATCTCTAGTAAATGAGGTTTTGTTTTTTTTAGAAAAAAGGGTAGTACATCTATGGAATTGTCTCCCACAAGAACTGGTTTTGGAAAGAACACTCCAAAGGAAATTGGACATCTTTTTACAGGGTTACTGGCAAGTAAACACACACATGGTGGTTTGAGGATCCATGGAGCTGTCCAAATGCCAGTATTGGAAGGATTGTTTAAATTGTTTTGTGTTTTTAACCTTCCTCTGGATCTACAATGGTTTTCTTAAGGATAAAGGGTAGAACTAGGTTGCATTGGGACATTCAAGTGAAGGTGGCAGAGAGGCATTTGGACAAATGGGTTAACAAGAGGAAGAAAGGTCGTGGGAAGAGAGGTAAATTTGAATATCACCTGCATAGAAGTGGTATTATAGAATGTAGGAGTGTCTTAGTTCCCTGAGAGAAGAGATATAAAGAGAGAAGGGCGGATGTTCCAAAAGTACTGAAGTTGAGGTAAGAGGGGAACCAGGGCAATGCAGTGTCCTACAGGCCAAGGAAGTGAATGGTATCCAGGAGAAGAGGGCTGTCAACTGTATCACAAAACCACATAGAAGGATGAATAAGGAGTAAGTAACTGTTTCCCTTATCTACGAACAGATCATTAGTCACTTTAGGGCATGCAATCTCTGCAATGTAGAGGGTAGAAGCTGGATTTGGGCAGTATACCCAAATGGTCTAGTTGCAAGCATTATCCACTTAGAGTAAAATGTTCCTCCCTGCTCACATGATATTTGAATTCACTTTTCAGGTTATAGGCCGCAGTTGGTTCTGAGTATGAATACGGTCAGATAAAGCAGTTTTAAGTTTTTACCCATTTGGTGGCAATGGTGTAGCAACATGAGTCGCACTGCAGCCCCTTATGCTCTACCAACAATCCTCTATTATTGTCAATGTGGGGCTGATCCAGGCCAGTTGCAGTAAATAGATAGCTGGTCATAAAAGAGGAGCTCTCCAGGGTGCTGATGGAAACATATAGCGTACTGATGTCCTTGTCACCATCACCCAGACACATTGTTAACAGAAGATTATCTTTATCATTCTAGCTCGTTAATTTGGAATCCCCACTTACTATTTTATTCTAGAAGTAATATCATAACAGTGAACAAAGAACATCGCATTTAACATTACAATTTCACAACCAAGTTATTCTTTATTGCTAGTTACTACATCCTTTTTCTGTATTTAACTATACATATACTTTAGCAGTTCAACACAAATTCTATATTCAGTTATTTCATATTTCTTTGTATTAATATTAACAGTGGATACAATTTTAATAAGAAAAAACACCTGTTGTAATAATTTGTATTAGGTACTCGTCAAGTTCAGGTCAGGACCTAGCATTAGTTTGCCTCTAATTGGCTTTAAAATCCAGCTCATTATTAGTCGAGCTTTGGGCCTTTTCACAGACCTTTAAACAGTCTGAATAATTTTAATGAAGCTGGTTTAATTAAGACAGGATGGAGAGGTCTCTGCTTGTGACCACATGGACTCAGTTTCATACAGAGGAAGAGCAAATAAGGTGACGGTAATGAATCCCACTGAGTTCATCAAGTTCTTTGTATCATGTTGTTTTGCTTATTGGCAGTAAAGATGAAGTAATGCAACATTGTGTGTATGTCCTGCCATGGCCAGCTACTGATTTCAGCAGGATCCTCAAACTTTATGCGTAATCTGCCGCACATTACCAGCATTGCTTTTATTTAAGGAGAAAATATAATATATGTATAACCTATAGAAATGAAACAGCCCACATCTCATTGGTTGCTGCTGGTAACAGAGCGTCATTGCATTTTATGCTATGTTATTAAATAAGCCCATATACATTCTACTTTCCATGAGCTCCGTACACTACTATCCAGAAACACTGCTTGCTGGTGCCCCGTTTGTTTTCAACTCCATATCTTATAAGATACAGATAAGCATCATTAATAGTCTCAGTCAATTTCAACAAAGAAATAAAAAACTGCACTGAGTTTCAGAGAGTCACATTTTTATATAATTTAAGACAATTGAAGCAGATTTACCTGTGCATTAAAACCAAAAGTCATCTGCTAGCTGCACTTTCTTTAAAAAAATAAAATAAATGTATTATTGTGACAAGCAAAGTCAACGCAAGGTAATACGAGCCACAGGGGTAAAATGTTATATGGATTTCCAATACAAGCTAAATAAACTAAAGCTCAGAGCCAACATACTGTCATCCCCTTCCACCAAGGGCTGCAGTGTTTATGGTATTTCATTATTCAGCCAACCAATAGTCCCAGGGATGCAACTTTTTCTTATTACCCGCATCACAGGAATCATCTCACACTCTCAAACTTGGTAGGATGAAGTGGTAAAGAGAGGTTCCCGATCTCTAGGGAAATCACTGTCTCATTCCAAGGTATTTCTGATGGTGCAATACTACTAAAGCATACATATCACCTACACTAAGTAATAGAATGTGACAGTTAGAGCTATTTAATGCAAAGAAATCTCTAGGATGGAACATTTCTTTGTACCCAAATTATGCTGCCTGACAGTTTTCTGCTACAGTGTAACACACAAAAAATACCACACCAGATTGAGTAAAAATACATCAGAAAGTTGCATTTAATCTTGTGTATAAAAAATAAAATAAGGCACATTTTTCATGCACTCCAACTTTCTGTAAAAAAAATAAAGAATAAAAATAATATGACTTTGACTTCTCTCTGACGAAGTACTGTTTTTTGTGTTAGCAAGCAGTGTTTGTTACATTTATGCATTGTAAGTGGTACTTTTTTTACATTTTTTTTCCAATAGAGAATCAGCTTTGTCTGTTCTCAACAACATGTGTATGTGCTATATTGCGAAAATATCAAGCCCAATGACAAAGAATCAGTGAACAGAGACAGCCTGTAAAGAAAGATCTAGCCTGAAGATGCTTGATTTAGTGCTTGACCTCTTAATTGAAAAGACTGTAAGAGTGTCTGTCATGGAAAGATTCAAATCAAAATTCATACAGTGCTCAGTAGAAAGCTGCCAAGTGGGTTTCAAAGAAAATTGCTGTGTAAATTGAAATCTTCAAAACAGATCCGTTTTCTGACACAATAACATCTAAAAAAAACAAACCCTACATCCAGAACCACAAAAATGCAATTACATCTGAGGCCGCATTTAGGGAAACCAGAGCTGTTAATAGATATCACTTAATACGTTTCGTACGATAATTAATGTGTTTTGTCAACAGACGTTTAACACAATTCAACAAAAGTGAAATTCATTTCTATTTAATATTTAAAAAGATAATATATATTACAGTGTTAAGTGTATGCACAGCAATGCGCTTATACAAAAAATATACAGAGATGCATAAAAAGGATGGTTTAAAAAATAATGTACTTAATAATAAAATATATATATGTGTATATATATATATATATATATATATATATATATATATATATATATATTTATATATATATATATATATATATATATATATATATATATATATATGTACTGTATATAAACACTGTATATGAATGTTTACTGTATATGAACATGTATTATAGCTATATGTTTTTGCTGTATTATATGGCCCATTATATGTAGAATTTTATTCAAATCTTATTTTTCACATAATGGTGTGTTCAGCAGTAAACACAAAAGTAATTAAGACTTCTCATGATTCACTTGAATTTGAATTATAGAAAATGTTGAGCTGACAAACCCAATGGACCATTTTTTTTTACCGGAGTGTACACTATTAGAGGACTGTGCAATGAGGCACAATGAGGATCTTTTATAGGGCGAACCAGACAGCCAAATTATGCATTTTGTAATCTATTTTAGCCCAAAACATATAAATAGGTGTAATCCTGTTTATGGTCCATTTGAGCAGTCGCCTTGCATGATATTTAGCAGATTTTGTACTGTGACTTCAAGGTTCAGGGTCAGCAAAACTGAAAACTTTCCCTTCGTTGACCGGTTACTACAACATTTGTATAAACCCCTTAATTAATGCAAATACTTGTTACTTATCTCATATCTATTATATTACTCATGACGGTAAGGGGTATCAGGGCCGTCTTTATGCCAATTGCCACAATTTTACATTTTTATCTCAAGAGTCTATCTATGCATATGAATGGAATATAGCTATAAATGTGTATAGACTTCTGCAAAAGGCATCCCTTTGAAAATAGTTGTAGTGATTACATTAGCTGTAGGACAGAGTTGTCATATTTTACTATGTTTTAAATGAGTCTCAAAGACAAACCTTCATTTGTACTGTACTCTATTGAACACTAATGCACTTTTTCATTTCAAAAAACAAAAATAAATGCAACTTCCTTTAAAAGCCAAAATAAACATAAACACAAACAAATAAAACAAAGCATAGTCAATGTTGTTAATTTGTGTGTCTGCAGGGAGGTGGAACTCACTTTCCTGACGACCGAAACACCGACAAGACTTACCCCGGCTGCAGGGACCAATATACTGTAGGTTAGAAATGCAGGCATACTGGTAAAATGGCCCATCCTCCTCCTCCTCCTGGATGAATGCTTTTTCCACTGTGTTGCAATAGGTAAAACTTACAGATGGAGACACATTTCGTTTAGATAAATGGTACAATCCAGCAACTGCTGAAGCACTGGATGCTCTGCATCACACCCCAAAACCCCTGCCCTCTCCACTGTATTTCAAAGATAACAAGGTGGGGTGAGTCACTATTGGCACACCGTCGATAGTGACTCACTGGTGCCAATTCATGCCATTTGGCTAAAAGAAATGCATTACATCTTTATAACACATATAGGCACTAGGGATGTGCACCGGCGACTTTTGAGGTCTCGTGTTTTGTGTTTTGGATCCGGATTTTCGTTATTTTTGGGGTTCGGATTTGTCTCGCAAAACACTTGACGAAAGGTCTCGGTTCGGATTTAAGGTTTTGGATTCGGATTTTTTTTGAAAAAAACATAAAAAGTTTAAAAATCAAGTTTTTGGGCTTATTTTCACTCCTAGGCTATTATTAACCTCAATAACATTCAATAACAAGCATTTCCACTAATTTACAGTGTATTCTGAACACCTCACAATATAGTTATTAGTCCAAAACGTTGCAACAAGGTATCTTTCTGGACTGCGTAGAGGAGTGGGTCACCCCAATATATATTAAAAACCCTGAACTTTTATGAATCGCACCAATAAATGTACCTGGACTGCGTAGAGGAGTGGGTCACCACAATATATATTAAAAACCCTGAACTTTTATGAATCGCACCAATAAATGTACCTAGACTGCGTAGAGGAGTGGGTCACCACAATATATTAAAAACCCTGAACTTTTATGAATCGCACCAATAAATGTACCTGGACTGCGTAGAGGAGTGGGTCACCACAATATATATTAAAAACCCTGAACTTTTATGATTCGCACCAATAAATGTACCTGGACTGCGTAGAGGAGTGGGTCACCACAATATATATTAAAAACCCTGAACTTTTATGAATCGCACCAATAAATGTACCTGGACTGCGTAGAGGAGTGGGTCACCACAATATATATTAAAAACCCTGAACTTTTATGAATCGCACCAATAAATGTACCTAGACTGCGTAGAGGAGTGGGTCACCACAATATATTAAAAACCCTGAACTTTTATGAATCGCACCAATAAATGTACCTGGACTGCGTAGAGGAGTGGGTCACCACAATATATATTAAAAACCCTGAACTTTTATGATTCGCACCAATAAATGTACCTGGACTGCGTAGAGGAGTGGGTCACCACAATATATATTAAAAACCCTGAACTTTTATGAATCGCACCAATAAATGTACCTGGACTGCGTAGAGGAGTGGGTCACCACAATATATTAAAAACCCTGAACTTTTATGAATCGCACCAATAAATGTACCTGGACTGCGTAGAGGAGTGGGTCACCACAATATATATAATAAGAAAACCATCAACTTGTTTGATTCGCACCAATAAATGTACCTGGACTGCGTAGAGGAGTGGGTCACCACAATATATTAAAAACCCTGAACTTTTATGAATCGCACCAATAAATGTACCTGGACTGCGTAGAGGAGTGGGTCACCACAATATATATTAAAAACCCTGAACTTTTATGATTCGCACTAATAAATGTACCTGGACTGCGTAGAGGAGTGGGTCACCACAATATATATTAAAAACCCTGAACTTTTATGAATCGCACCAATAAATGTACCTGGACTGCGTAGAGGAGTGGGTCACCACAATATATTAAAAACCCTGAACTTTTATGAATCGCACCAATAAATGTACCTGGACTGCGTAGAGGAGTGGGTCACCACAATATATATAATAAGAAAACCATCAACTTGTTTGATTCGCACCAATAAATGTACCTGGACTGCGTAGAGGAGTGGGTCACCACAATATATTAAAAACCCTGAACTTTTATGAATCGCACCAATAAATGTACCTGGACTGCGTAGAGGAGTGGGTCACCACAATATATATAATAAGAAAACCATCAACTTGTTTGATTCGCACCAATAAATGTACCTGGACTGCGTAGAGGAGTGGGTCACCACAATATATTAAAAACCCTGAACTTTTATGAATCGCACCAATAAATGTACCTGGACTGCCTAGAGGAGTGGGTCACCACAATATATATAATAAGAAAACCATCAACTTGTTTGATTCGCACCAATAAATGTACCTGGACTGCGTAGAGGAGTGGGTCACCACAATATATTAAAAACCCTGAACTTTTATGAATCGCACCAATAAATGTACCTGGACTGCCTAGAGGAGTGGGTCACCACAATATATATAATAAGAAAACCATCAACTTGTTTGATTCGCACCAATAAATGTACCTGGACTGCGTAGAGGAGTGGGTCACCACAATATATTAAAAACCCTGAACTTTTATGAATCGCACCAATAAATGTACCTGGACTGCCTAGAGGAGTGGGCACTGGGCACCACAATAAAATATATAAAAAACCTTCAACAGGTCTGCATTACACTACACATACGGCTGCTCCTCCATCCTCTCCATCATATACATGTTGGAGTTTTAGCGTGTGACAACCTCTTGTTTTTGATAATGTCAGTGCATTTTGAATATTTTTCAATTTGCCCCACACCACTGAATGTACTTTATCTATGATACGCATCTATCTATCTTGACTGCGTAGTGTGGTGGCCCCGGTACACAATTTGGTACCGAGGCCACAATATAATTAAAAAACCCTCCACGTGTCAGAATTCCACCAAACAAGTATCTGGACTGCGTAGTGGGGTGGCCCCGGTACCCAATTTGATACCGGGGCCACAATAAAATAAATACACCCTCCACGTGTCAGAATTCCACCAAACAAGTATCTGGACTGCGTAGTGGGGTGGCCCCGGTACCCAATTTGATACCGGGGCCACAATATAATTAAAAAACACTCCACGTGTCAGAATTCCACCAAACAAGTATCTGGACTGCGTAGTGGGGTGGCCCCGGTACCCAATTTGATACCGGGGCCACAATACCTCCTCCAAACATGGTACAGACAATTCGTCATTGAGATCCCATCAAGTATGTTAAAGACAGACAGGGTCCAAGTGTTATTGGTTGACTTTGTAAACCAAAAAACTGTCCCTGTTGCACATAGTCGTGCAATGAAGACTAACTTTTTCATTTAAAGGCACCATCTTTCAAGTGTAGTGTTTGTAATTCTAAGTCATATTATACTTTTGGTAAAATTGGTTTATTTTGTTCCTCTTTATGGTAACTACTAATAGAATTAAAGTATTAAATAGAAGCGGCAGTTCCTCTTTATGGTAATTAGTAATAGAATTAAAGTATTAAATAGAATTAAAGTATGAAATAGAATTAAAGTATTAAATAGAATTAAAGTATGAAATAGAATTAAAGTATGAAATAGAGTGGTATAGAGTTGTAGTGTGGTATAGATAGAGTGGTCCCCACAATATAATAATAAAACCCTCAACTGGTCTGAATTCCACCAAACAAGTATCTGGACTGCGTAGTGTGGTGGCCCCGGTACACAATTTGGTACCGAGGCCACAATATAATTAAAAAATTGGGCATCAACTGTCACCGTTGTTTAATATCTGATACACCTAAATATGGACTGCACAGTGGAGTGGCCCCGGTAGTAAATTTGGTGCCGGGGCCACAATACCTCCTCCAACTTCCAAGTGTAGTGTTTATAAAGACAGACAGCGTCGAAGTGTTATTAGTTGGCTTTCTTAACCCTAAAATTGTCCCTGTTGCAAATATTCGTGCAATGGACAGTTACTTTTTTATTGAAAGACTCAAGCTTTCAAGTGTAGTGTTTATAAAATATAAACAACAATACAGTAGTTTTAGAGCACGTCAAAAACTCTTGTTTTAAATTATGACACGGCATTTTACTTTTGGTTTAATTTCTTGAATTTTTTAAAATTTGGTTTTACTTTTTGAACATGGCAAACGACTGTTGATTGGTCATATAATGCCAAAAAAAAAGTTCCAAGATGGAATTGTCCTTGGGCCCTCACACCCACCCTTATGTTGTTGAAATAGGACATGCACACTTTAACAAACCAATCATTTCAGCGACAGGGCCTACCAAACAACTTTGGCTGAAATGATTGGTTTGTTTGGGCCCCCACACCAAAAAAGCTATTCATCTCTCCCTGTACAGACTAAACAGGCTCTACTGAGGCAAGATGTCGTCCTCATCCTCAACCTCTGATTCCTCTCCCCCTACAGTGTGTACTTTCTCCTCATCACACATTATCAATTCGTCCCCGCTGGACTCCACAACCACAGGTCCCTCTGTAGTATCTGGAGGGCAGTGCTGTACTTCATTGAGGAATTGATTATTCATTTTTATAAACATCATTTTTTCAACGTTGTGAGGAAGCAACCTCCTTCGCCGCTCACTGACCAGGTTCCCCGCTGCACTAAAAACTCTTTCCGAGTACACACTGGAGGGGGGACAACTCAGGTAAAATAGAGCCAGTTTGTACAGGGGCTTCCAAACTGCCTTTTTTTCCTGCCAGTAACAATATGGACTGTCTGACATGTCTACTTGGATGGTGTCAGCAAAGTAATCATCCACAATTTTTTCTATTGTGACAGCATCCAATGCAGCGAGAGTAGACATGTCTGCAATGGTTGGCAGGTCCTTCAGTCCGGACCAGATGTTATCAGCATCCCCGCCAGTGCCTCTTTTGGGAAAACTGAGCTTTTTCCTCGCAGCCATAGATGTGGAAGAAAATGAGGGTGGAGCTGTTGGCATGTCACGGTCCTCTTCAGAGGACAATCTCCTGACCAGCAGGTCTTTGCACCGCTGTAGACTTGTGTCCGCCGGAAACAGAGAAACAACATACGCTTTAAACCGAGGATCGAGCACGGTGGCCAGAATGTATTCCTCTGACTTTAAAAGAGTGACCACCCTCGGATCCTGGCAAAGCGTACGAAGGGCTACATCCACAAGAGCTACATGCTTGGTGTAATCGCAATGGCTTACCAGCTCCTCCCTCACTTTCTCCAGCTGCTTCTGCAACAGCCTGATCAGGGGAATGACCTGACTCAAGCTGGCAGTGTCGGAACTGACTTCTCGTGTGGCAAGTTCAAATGGCTGCAGAACCTTGCACAACACGGAAATCAGTCTCCACTGCGCTTGACTGAGGCGCATCCCCACTCCTTTGCCTATGTCGTAGGTGGCTGTGTAGGCCTGAATGGCCTTTTGCTGCTCCTCCATCCTCTGCAGCATATAGAGGGTGGAGTTCCAGCGCGTCACAACCTCTTGTTTGAGGTGATGGCAGGGCAGGTTCATGCTTTTTTGATGTGCCTCTAGTCTGCGGTAGGCACTGGCTGAATGCCGAAAGTGTCCAGCAATTTTGCGCGCCACCGCAAGCATCTCCTGCACACCCCTGTCACTCTTGAGGTAATGCTGCACCACCAAATTAATGGTGTGGGCAAAACATGGGACGTGCTGGAAATTGCCCATATTTAATGCCCGCACAATGTTACTGGCATTGTCTGACACCACAAATCCCCATGAGAGTCTAAGTGGGGTAAGCCACTGGGAGATAATTTCCCTCATTTTCTCTAATATGTTGTCAGCGTTGTGCCTCTTATTAAAGCCTGTAATACACAATGTTGCCTGCCTTTGCATGAGCAGCCATTTTGTAGATGCTGCTACTGATGCAGCTGTTGCTGTTGCTGCGGAAGGGGATGCATCTACCCAGTGGGCTGTCACAGTCATATAGTCCTTCGTTTGCCCAGAACCACTTGTCCACATGTCCGTGGTTAAGTGGACAGTGGGTACAACCGCATTTTTAAGAGCACTGAGGACACTTGATCGTACTTCTCTGTACATTTTTGGTATCGCCTGCCTAGTGAAGTGGAATCTCGAGGGGATTTGGTACCGGGGACACAATACCTCCATCAACCCTCTAAATCCCACTCCACTGATGGCGGACACCGGGCGCACGTCTAACACCAACATTGCAGTTACAGCCGCAGTTATACGCTTTGCAATAGGGTGACTACTATCGTATTTTGTGGTCATGGCAAACGACTGTTGGACGGTCAATTGTTTTGTGAAAGACTTAGCGGTCTTACGACTTCCCCTCTGGGAAGATGACCGACTAACAGCAGCAACAGCAGCAGTGGCAGTAGTAGGCGTACCGCTGCAGGATTCCTCGGATGAATCCGTATTGAGGAGGACTCAGTCTGGCTGCTGACTTGGGCTGCAGGACTGAATCTGATGGAGATTGTGGAGGAAGTTGACGAGGAGGGTGTTGCTGGTGTGTATCCAACTGGACCACGGGATTTAGGTGTCCCTGTACCGATGAGGGTCCTAGCCCCAGTTCCTGAACTAACCACTGAACTATGAAGGTTATTCAGGTGACGTATAAGGGAGGATGTTCCTAGGTGGGCAAGATCCTTACCCCTGCTTATTTGAGCTTTACATAAGCTACATATGGCCATACATTGGTTGTCTGGATTTGGATAAAAATAACTCCAGACCGAAGAGGTGCATTTTTTGGTCTTCTGACCAGGCATGACGATGGGCCTTTTCATCCCATGGACATCAGCTGTTTCCCCCCCTGGTGCCTCATTTACAATAACCACATCACCATCCTCATCATCAAGTTCCTCCACAGCGCCAGCTACATCATCAATAGCCTCCTCCCGAGCCACCTCTTCCCGTACAGTGATGGGAAGGTCAGGCTTGACAACCACCAACATCCTTGGACTCGCCTTGTGGATTTGTGATAATTTCTCTTTAGAAGGCAGAGTTGTTTGCTGTTTTGTTGCTGACAGCATAACTCTCTTCAATTTTTTGTAGGGGGGGGGGAGGAGGAGGGCTAAGATCCGTGGGTGAAGCTGAACCACTAGTCATGAACACGGGCCAGGGCCTAAGCCGTTCCTTGCCACTCCGTGTCGTAAATGGCATATTGGCAACTTTACGTTTCTCCTCAGATGATTTTAAGTTTCTCTTTTTGCTACTTTTTCTTAACTTGGGCTTTTTGGATTTTACATGCCCGGTACTACGAGATTGGGCATCGGGCTTGGAAGACGACGTTGATGGCATTTCATCGTCTATGTCATGACTAGTGGCAGCAGCTTCAGCATTAGGAGGAAGTGGGTCTTGATCTTTCCCTACTTTATCCTCCAAATTTTTGGTCTCCATTATATGTAGCACAAGATACTGCAGAATGTGTGAACTTGGTAATATTGCAGTACCAATGGACTTATACTGCTGGATTGGTTTTGCAAATTTGGTTATAATTATTATATATTTTTTTTTTTTTAAATTTTTTATTTTTTTTTACTTTTTTTTTATTTTTAAAAAACTTGGGAATAGTGGGGAAATAACTATGCCCTTAGAAGCACAGAGCACAGGACACAGCACCACTGGACTGAACAGGACACGGCACAGGACCCAGCAGCACTACGGAACTCAGCAGGACAGAGCACAGGACACAGCACCACTGGACTGATACTGCAGAATGTGTGAACTTTGTAATATTGCAGTACCAATGATCTTATACTGCTGGATTGGTTTTGCAAATTTGGTTATAATTATTATATTTATTTATTTTTTTTTAAATTTTTTATTTTTTTTTACTTTTTTTTATTTTTTAAAAACTTGGGAATAATGGGGAAATAACTATGCCCTTAGAAGCACAGAGCACAGGACACAGCACCACTGGACTGAACAGGACACGGCACAGGACCCAGCAGCACTACGGACCTCAGCAGGACAGAGCACAGGACACAGCACCACTGGACTGATACTGCAGAATGTGTGAACTTGTTAATATTGCAGTACCAATGGACTTATACTGCTGGATTGGTTTTGCAAATTTGGTTATAATTATTATATATTTTTTTTTTTTTAAATTTTTTATTTTTTTTTACTTTTTTTTTATTTTTAAAAAACTTGGGAATAGTGGGGAAATAACTATGCCCTTAGAAGCACAGAGCACAGGACACAGCACCACTGGACTGATACTGCAGAATGTGTAAACTTTGTAATATTGCAGTACCACTGGACTTTTACTGCTGAATGTGTGAACTTGGTAATATTGCAGTACCAATGGGCTTATACTGCAGGATTGGTTGTGCAAATTTTGTGGTAATTAAAAAAAATTAAAGTAGTGTAACCCCCTGTCACTGTGTGTAGTGTGGGGTGCAAAGGGTACACAGTGCACCTCCTTCTCAAGCCCTGGCTAGCTGATGGGCATGGGTGTAAATGATCAGGGGGTCCCTGCACATGCAGGTGTTTCTTTGTAGTTAGTGGGACACAGGTAATGTCACTTTGGTGCAGTGTAATAGAAGTCACAATAATTTGGGCGCCAGACCATCTCTATAACAAACTCAACTCTTTATTTACACTCTTCCTCCAGCACGATAATCATAATGGTTGCAGCAATAAAGAAATATATGTACAGCTCCTTACTCTCTCCAGCACAGTTCTTAATGAGCAATACGAATATGGTTGCAAATATATCTCATTACTCCTCCTGCACAGTTCTTAATGTTATCCAGATGTTATGTAACATAAATCATTGGTCTCTCTTACACTCCATACTCACTGCAGATACCCTTTCTGCAGGGGCACATGCATGGATGCTAATAGGCAGGCAGCCTCTCCTCCATGCAGCTCTGACACACTCTGTGTACCTCTCAACTGCAGCTCACCCCTCCTCTGCGGGGATGATGTCTCCTGTGCTCTGACACGTCACTCTGTGTACTCTCAGCCTCAGGATCTGACACTACAGCTACCAGGCCTCTTGTAGCAGCCCTCACTCCAGGGCCTCTTCCATGCAAAGTGTCCCCCTCTCTCTTGGGTTCTCTATAGTGGCATGGAGTTCTCCCCCTCATCCAGGGCACACATTCCTTGCCCTGGCTCAGTCACCATGCTCAGACTTCCAGGCAATGCTGGGGGAGCCTGGGAGCTTCCACCCCAGGTCCCCAGCTACAACTCTCCTCTTGTGTCTCCCTTCTCAGTTCCTATCCCCCCTTAATGACAGCCCCTCCTTCCTCTCACTTAGTCTCACAGGCTGGGCTGGGTTATCACCATGGTAACCAGTTTATGTAACTTTTCAGAAACTTCTATCTTACCCTCTAGGTAACCCCTCCTCTATTCACTGAGGTATAGGTTTAACTAAAACACCACTAGGGGGGTGTTACATTCTCCCCCGATTAGCTGGGCACCCTAAACTACACCTAATGGGGCTGCCTAGCTAATCTCACTCACACCTAACTCACATATGACCACACACATGTAAACTTTTCTACATCACTATTGCATGAAAAATCACAGTGTAAAGTGAATACATACATAGCAATACAATGGCAGTATCAATATAAAACACATTTCACATTGCATACCCCACAACACCCCCAATGGATGTAAACATGTGAGTCACAGGTGTCCTGTTTTCTTTCAATGTACATTTAAATATGGCTTTATGCCAAAGCAATGTAGCACCTGCCCATGCCTGCCCATGTCTCCCCCCTCCTGGGTCAAAAAGAGACAGGTGGCTCTCGTGGGCCCCTCCCAACAAATACATCTCAGCAATATATGCAGGGGTGGCATTTGACCAGCGGGGTTGTCTTCCCCCCCTTTCTCTCCAACGTGGACGATCTGCCTTTCTTTGCTCCCCCTAATCCTCCGGAAGGGCAATATACAGACGTCACTTGCACAGCCTGCCTCTCTTTGCTTCCCCAAATCCTCAGGAAAGGCAATATACAGACTGCATTGTAATTGCACCTCACATGTTGAACCTTTTCTTCTTTTGCTTCCCACTCAGCTGGGATAAGTGGCACTACAAGTCTCAGCAACAAGCACACTGCTGCTCCATATACTGTCCTGGACAGAACTACTCAGCAAACAACTTGCTTTACCTCCTCATTACCCTTGGTCTCTGTTGGGCACCTAGAGACGGTCAGACATGGTGTCCCAAGGGTGTTTCTCCGGCTGGGCACACTGCTCTCAGTTCCTGTGTCCTGCAAGCACTTTCTCCATCTGTTGTGCTCGAGCCCCACGTTGGGCGCCATTATGTAACCCCCTGTCACTGTGTGTAGTGTGGGGTGCAAAGGGTACACAGTGCACCTCCTTCTCAAGCCCTGGCTAGCTGATGGGCATGGGTGTAAATGATCAGGGGGTCCCTGCACATGCAGGTGTTTCTTTGTAGTTAGTGGGACACAGGTAATGTCACTTTGGTGCAGTGTAATAGAAGTCACAATAATTTGGGCGCCAGACCATCTCTATAACAAACTCAACTCTTTATTTACACTCTTCCTCCAGCACGATAATCATAATGGTTGCAGCAATAAAGAAATATATGTACAGCTCCTTACTCTCTCCAGCACAGTTCTTAATGAGCAATACGAATATGGTTGCAAATATATCTCATTACTCCTCCTGCACAGTTCTTAATGTTATCCAGATGTTATGTAACATAAATCATTGGTCTCTCTTACACTCCATACTCACTGCAGATACCCTTTCTGCAGGGGCACATGCATGGATGCTAATAGGCAGGCAGCCTCTCCTCCATGCAGCTCTGACACACTCTGTGTACCTCTCAACTGCAGCTCACCCCTCCTCTGCGGGGATGATGTCTCCTGTGCTCTGACACGTCACTCTGTGTACTCTCAGCCTCAGGATCTGACACTACAGCTACCAGGCCTCTTGTAGCAGCCCTCACTCCAGGGCCTCTTCCATGCAAAGTGTCCCCCTCTCTCTTGGGTTCTCTATAGTGGCATGGAGTTCTCCCCCTCATCCAGGGCACACATTCCTTGCCCTGGCTCAGTCACCATGCTCAGACTTCCAGGCAATGCTGGGGGAGCCTGGGAGCTTCCACCCCAGGTCCCCAGCTACAACTCTCCTCTTGTGTCTCCCTTCTCAGTTCCTATCCCCCCTTAATGACAGCCCCTCCTTCCTCTCACTTAGTCTCACAGGCTGGGCTGGGTTATCACCATGGTAACCAGTTTATGTAACTTTTCAGAAACTTCTATCTTACCCTCTAGGTAACCCCTCCTCTATTCACTGAGGTATAGGTTTAACTAAAACACCACTAGGGGGGTGTTACAGTAGTTTTTGGTATTTTTTAAAAAAACTTTTTTTTATTTTTTTAAACACAGGGGAATATTGGGGAAATAACTATGCCCTTAGAAGCACAGAGCACAGGACACAGCACCACTGGACTGAACAGGACACAGCACAGGACCCAGCAGCACCACTGACCTCAGAAGGACAGAGCACAGCACACAGCACCACTGGACTGATACTGCAGAACACAGCACAGCACAGCACAGCACAGCACAGCACAGCACAGAACTAAACAGCACAGCACAGAACTAAACAGCACAGCACGAGATCTACCAGGACAGAGGACCACCTAAGACACCCTCCCTCTACCCTGATCAATGCCCGAGTGAAGATGGCGGCGACTAGCGGGGAATTTATAGGATCCGAGTATCGCGAGATCCGACAACGGGATTATGAGTCAGAGCCTCAGTTTCACATTTGAATTTGGCGCCAATACCCGGATCTGTCTCGGATCCGACTCGGATCCGCAACGTTCGGGTGGGCTCGGATTTCATAAATCCGAGTGCGCTCATCCCTAATAGGCACTGGAGATGATCATAATAATAATCCTTATGGTTACCTTATTAAAAATATGATAGAACTAAATATACCTAGATCACACTTGCTCCAGTACAGTGATTAGAATTGCTGCCTCGCAGCACTGGGTCATGGGTTTGATTCTGACCAGGGCCCTATCTGTGTGCGTGGGTTTCTTTTGGGGGCTCAGGTTTCCTACCACATACAAAAACATACTGATAGGCTAATTGGCTTTTGATAAAATGAACCCTACCCTGTGTCTGGGTGGTAGTGATTTTAATTTGTAACCTCCAGTGGGGCAAGGACTGATGTGAATGATAAATATTCTGTGTACTGTGCTGTGTAACATGATTAGCACAATCATCATCATTTATTTATATAACGCCAACATATTCCGTAGCGCTTTACAATTGGGGACAAACATAGTAAACTAATAAACAAACTGGGTAAAACAGACAAAGAGCACAATATAAAGAAATGAAAACAAAAACAAATTCACATGTCAAGGTGAGACAATGCCGTTTTTGGTGCAGTTTGCATAGTTAATACGTTTATCAGCAAAGGTGTGAAGACACATTTAAAAATAAGATATCACAAATTTATATAGCACACCATATTCACAGGTACACTAGGGCCTCAGAAAAGCATTGACAATCTATATTTAGCCCATAGGTCATCATTTGAATATCAGTGGAATACTTTAAAATTTTGGTGCATCTTATAGTAAGCAAAATCATTTACCAGTTCTAGCCAATAGTACATATTTAATCTAAATCCTTGCTTATCTACCAGAAGCAGATCAATGAACTATTTACATGCATATTTTATAATTAATGCCCAACAGAGATTGCCAGATTAGATAATTCCCTAACCTAGCTCATATTTGCTTTTTTATTGAGTTTTCTGGGGAAAACAGTTTAAAATCCCAGATAGATTTTTAAGGGAATCTATTGTAGAACTTTCTGCACTTGAAATCTATAATATAATTGCTCTGGGTATTGATTAGGCATGATTTTCTAAGGTTGTTTCATTATAACAGTAGTGGAATCGGAGTGAGTTGGAGAGAACGAGTTCAGTAAAGTATTTCAAAACCAAGCTGTAATGCCAAGGTAATGAGCAAACTAATTGAAAATGTAAATGTACACCTCTTCTTTGCCTACAGAAAACTGGACTTGTATGATGCATTATCTTTGTATAACCACATTCTGTAAAAGACAAGATAGGTCAGATTATTATGGTCTCGCCCAGGGCTACTATCTCAGACTTGACACCTACATATAAGAGGCTTTTACTTGAAAATAGATCCTCCTGTTGGCAAAAAAAAATCAATATTATATGTGGCGATGTTCCTTTAAGTAGTCAATTCAAGTCAACAATAATTATATGTTTACAAGTATGAACTATCCTAGATACTATAATGTTCATTATAATCCCCCCACAATGCTTCTATGCCAGTACCACAGTGAGATAGAAGGTAGTAGGAAACAATATATCTATCTATCTATATATATATCTATATATATATCTGTATATATATATTTTAAAAATACAAGATACAGCAATTGGCGCTTGTAACAAATCACCAATAGTCCAGTATAGAGTCTATATTCTTTTCAGTAGACACTTCCCATGTGCAGGCGGCTGCCAATCCTCTTTACCAAGCGGTGTAGCATGGAAATAACCTATAAAAGAAAAATGGAGGAGGAGGCGCACAATAGTGTAGTATATTGATATAATGTTGGGATCACACAAGAACCCACAGTAGGACCGGAAACACCAGTGGAGAGGAAACCAGGAAACAAAAACTGTAATATAACATCCAATGTATAGATGTAAAATACAAGTTACAGCTTATTCTCAAACAGAGTCACAGTGAGTGAACTTGCAGAATTTCCATATATTAAACACCCAGGACACACTTATGCAGATGTATGCGTACCAGATAGCAAAACTTTTAAGCTTTTTGTACGTAGATATCCTTCATCTGGTCATAAACGGGTCACACGACTGGATACATAACTGTCAGCCTGCTCGCTGCTTCCACACTCACTCCTTCACCGGGCAGGGTACAATCCTTACTCTCCCTCTGACGTTACCCTCGGCCTGCAGGTCACACAATACAGCAGGTACCGAATTATATATATACATACACATACACCCGGCAACCATAGAGGTTAAGGAGTGTATTTTGATTTATTTTTCTTCAGGATCCGAGCGCCCAAGTTGTTGCATACATTTTTCTGTATTTAATTTATATGATATTGTTTTGTTTTTTTTTAAATTTACATTTATAGATTTATTTCTGTGTATTATGCTTTGCACGTAGGTGTAAATGAAGGGGTTTGTCTATATATGATTAGGTACTTGATTAGGCATGTGTTTGTCTTTCTATATTGATCTGTAGTCATTCTCTGTTTGGCAGCACTATCGGCAGGTGCTACATGTAGTGCACTGTTTGACATACACTTCTATGTGCCATGTTCCATTTTCTCCAATCTATGGTGCGTATGCTATTCATATGTTACTAACTTATTAAGATTGACTTGCTGTTATGGATGCTACAATGGAGCACTTATGTTTTGGATTTTATAAGCATTAAATGCCGTTTTTTTCTATGTGGCGTGCTGGTCTCCAGGTTTTACTTGGATCAATACAATTTTCTTTTACACCATGAAGACTGAGGTCATAAACATTAAAAACTAAATGGATGCATGGATTGAAAATAAAAAAGGTCACAACAATTCTTCTATAAAAACTAAAACCAACATTTAGGCTCAGTGGGATTTGACATCATTCTGTGAGCAATAGCACATGAGCAGAAATTGTCTGAGACCACAGGGTTCAGTATTAACAGTATTAATCCTGTCATTCACACGTATCTGTCCGCCAAATAATTATCTTTTGAAACCAATATACAAAAGTTCAAGATACAATGGGTGTAGATTTCAAGTCTGTCTACTTTTTTGTTTTTTAGAAAAGCGTCAACTTGTAATAAACATTTTGAGCTATACCAATGAAGCACAGTGGCGGATCCAGGGGGGGGGGGCGATTGGGGCGATCGCCCCCCCCCCCCCTCCTAACAGGGGCTTGCTGCCGACAGCTGCACACTGTGCAGGTCCGTTCAGCAGGGACAGTATGCTGCCCGGCTGCTCTGATTGTGTTTTAAACACAATCAGAGCAGCGGGACAGCACACTTTCACTGCTGAACGGACCTGCACATACTGTGCAGCCTTAACACACAGAAAGGGGCCTAAATCGCCCCCCCTAAAATCGCCCGGGGTAGGACAAATGTCTGGGTCCGCCCCTGATCAAGCATACTTTCAAAAAAGCATATCAACATTATTTGTCTATTTATAAAATTATATTGTAGTGTATTTTGGAAACATTGGCCAGTTTTATCATTCACCATCATCATCAACATTTATTTATGTACAGTCACCAGTTTTGCAGCGCTGTACAGAGAATATTGCTCATTCCTATCAGTCCCTGCCCCATTGGAGCTTACAGCCTAAATTCCCTAACACACACACACACACACACACACACACACACACACACACACACAAGCACAGACACACAAACACAAACTATAGTTAATTTTGTAAGCAGTTAATTAACCTACAAGTATGTTTTTTATTCAATGTTTTCACTGGAATAAGTCAATTCTTCAGTAATACTTTGTCCCTTTTTAAATGATCAACATTGTTTCCCAAAATGTTTGATATTATTAATAGTTGAGCCATAGGGACAGAATTCAACAGCTTTTCAGCACAATTTGGTTTCTGTATAGAGCAATAGAGTATGTACTTGTATAAGCTTTATAAAATATATGAGTAATGAACATTTGCATAACATGCATCTAGCTGATATATCATACTAATATATTTACCAATGCAATACCAATTTCACAGTATTAGAAATCTTTAAGCACCCCTGTCTCAAAACATTTTATCAGTTGGAACACTCAAAGTTAGGTACATTACAATGGTTTACTCATGCTATATGTGCACTGATTCATCCATCATATTCAACCTGCCCGGTTAATAAGCTATGATAACCTGTTTACAATTTAGCTGCTGACAGCCTCATTATGTCTGTCGTGACAATTAGTGAATGTTGCCACTACACACCTTAAATTTTATAAACATGAATAATCAACTGTTTACTTGCACATCACAAATACTACTTAACACCATATAGGAATACTGGAGACATTCGTCAGTTCAGACTTAACCTGTAGAAACTTGTAATGCCAGGTTTTACCATGCAGTCATCTAGACAACAGGGTCAATGTAATCATATTTAGATCATACTTGATGAATCGCATCATTTTGATTAAGATGATGCAATATTTGCATCATTAAGCCCAGCCACTTATCTATTGCGGGGGTGAGAACCGGCAGGTTGCCCAGCTCTCCCGGGAGCCCGGGAGGTCTCCCAGAAATGCAGGAGTCTCCCGGAATACAATGCGTTAAAGAAAAGCAGCTAATGAATCTCTAGAGACTGAAGTGTCTTTAACATTTCTGTCTCCATTACTGAAGTCATGTTGTCTTACCTGTCAGTCTTTGAATACATCTTGGTCTCCATGAAAATGGCCTCCTCCATAGGCATCAATACATGGACATAGGACACAATTTCTGAACTGTGTCATCATGCCACAGATGGCGAAGCCAACCACGTCTTGTACTGGCTCAGCATCAGGGAGAATGCCAGACTCTTCAGGGAGTGAGGGAGATCACCCCTAGTTCAGGGAGTCTCCCTGACATTCAGGGAGAGTTGGCAAGTATGTTTTAGATTTGTTGTATTTTGAACCCACTGAGAAATCCATTTTTGGATAAATCAACAGCCTAAGGCTTTCTGAAACTGGAAACAGAAAAGCATTGCACATCACATAATTCGTGAAAATAAAGGGATTTTCTTTGTAAGTCGTGCTTTTACTTGCATTTTTTTTTTATACGCTTCAGGTCATTCATTTTGCATGTTTGCTGCACCCGGGGAAAAGCGCACAAAACACAAAGCTAAGTGACAAAACAGTTAACTTCTGTCAGGATCTTGTTGACAAATCAAGAACTGAGACTTGAAAGCTCAGTTTTTTTTTCTGCTGAGACAGCTTGTCTTCATGCGTCTGATGCTTTATCTTTCTATCCCCATGTTTCCTTGTTTACTTTATGTCTGTGCCTCCCTTTATAATCAACTTGATGAATCTGGTCTTTTCTTTGCCATGTCTGTGAATTTTGGTAAGCCACACTCATCACTCTGCACTCATCACAAACTCATCACTCTGCACTCATCACACACTCATCACTCTGCACTCATCACACACTCATCACTCTGCCCTCATCACACACTCATCACTCTGCCCTCATCACACACTCATCACTCTGCCCTTATCACACACTCATCACTCTGCACTCATCACACACTCATCACTCTGCACTCATCACACACTCATCACTCTGCACTCATCACACACTCATCACTCTGCACTCATCACACACTCATCACTCTGCACTCATCACACACTCATCACTCTGCACTCATCACACACTCATCACTCTGCACTCATCACACACTCATCACTCTGCACTCATCACACACTCATCACTCTGCACTCATCACACACTCAACACTCTGCCCTCATCACACTCTCAACACTCTGCCCTCATCACACACTCATCACTCTGCACTCATCACACACTCATCACTCTGCACTCATCACACACTCATCACTCTGCACTCATCACACACTCATCACTCTGCACTCATCACACACACTAATCACTCTGCACTCATCACACACTCATCACTCTGCCCTCATCACACACTCATCACTCTGCCCTCATCACACACTCATCACTCTGCACTCATCACACACTCATCACTCTACACTCATCACACACTCATCACTCTGCACTCATCACACACTCATCACTCTGCACTCATCACACACTCATCACTCTGCCCTCATCACACACTCATCACTCTGCCCTCATCACACACTCATCACTCTGCACTCATCACACACTCATCACTCTACACTCATCACACACTCATCACTCTGCACTCATCACACACTCATCACTCTGCCCTCATCACACACTCATCACTCTGCCCTCATCACACACTCATCACACACTCATCACTCTGCACTCATCACACACTCATCACTCTGCACTCATCACACACTCATCACTCTGCACTCATCACACACTCATCACTCTGCACTCATCACACACTCATCACTCTGCACTCATCACACACTCATCACTCTGCACTCATCACACACTCATCACTCTACACTCATTCTAGCTCCTTTTTTACATATGGCAGTTTGGATTCCTTGCGGGTTTTCTTCCCCACTGCTAATTATTGCCTGTGTTGTCATTCGTTGTATGAACATAGCTAGTGTGATTGCTAGGGGTTAATTACAGGCTAATCACATAGGCTGATTAAAGTGATTACTTTTCACTCTCTTGTGATTATCAAACTGTAATCAGTCATAAAGTCAGTTAATCAATGCAAACACATAGCATATATTGTATTTTACATTTTAAAAATACAGAGCACATAAACCTTACAAATATTACACACTAATGACCTGTTTATATTCTCATTTATGCAACATTTACACTAAATCATAGTAATGCAATCAACACATGCTTTCATTGTCTAAATCAGAGATGCATAAACTGGAGTCTTTGGGATCCCTTGACTTAAGCTATACAATATATTAGGCACCATCTCCATTGGGAGTCCCACAGTAGATCCATAGTGACAGGTAGGGTAGCAGAATAATGACACACTCTCACTTGGGGTGCCAGCTAAAAAAATTTGATAGCAGCCAATTAACCTACTAGTATGTTTTTGGAGTGTGGGAGGAAACTGTAGCACCCGGAGAAAACCCACGCAAACACGGGGAGAACATACAAACTCCACACATATATCATATATGAAATATATGATCTGTACTGTTTCATGGGAAATATTCAAATAGGATATTCAAATAGGTCTTTGTTTTCTGTAGCATGTTTTGGGAATGGGATTTTATTGCATTGTACTAAACTGCATTCCGTGCTGTTCAATTGTTTTAAAGATGTGAAATAGCAATATTTTACACAACATATGGACAAACACTGCTCTACTTGTAGCTTTTGCAAATTAACTTATTTTCCAAATATTTATGTCATTGTACAAGGATTTCAAAATACTGCCAAAGTTGTAGGAAAGCTCTTGAAAGTTCTTTTGGGGTTTTTAAATATTTGCCATGGATGTACATCAGTATGTACTGATAAAAAAGGGGTTATTACACTAATGTATTTAATGATTCATCATTATTTTTTCTAAGCGTTTATTTTTGGAGGTTTTAGGAAAGTAATTGAAGACAAAATTATTGTTTTCTGTATTTCCTTTGAAATTGTTAATTATTTTGGTTCCTACTATGACAAAGGTAAAATCTACAGTTATTATAACAATTGAAAGGCAGCAATTGAAGTCCAAAACACAATTAGAAGAGAACATTAATCGGAATATTATTATATTATATAATGTATGTACTTATGCTTGTAATAATAAACATCAGGGCATACATGCTTGAGGAACACAAAGGAATTGATGTTATTATGAGAATGTTATTGTTTTATTTATGTTTCATTATTTCAACTGATATATGTAAATAGATATTTCTATTTTTCTATTAATGCTCTCCACATAATTATCCAAAACACACAATTTACAGATAAGCACTAGGTCTATGTGACAGTAATGCATCCATTGTTTCTGATCACATTTGAGATTACACTACCATGCCTTCACTTTCAATAAGAGTCCACATCTACTATACAATTCATCCAGTGTAGACGTTTAGCAACAATGTACATTTAACGTAATCAATTATATGATTGTCAATTTCTATGACAGTCAATTATATTTATTTAAACTACACAAAAAAAGGTATTACATATAATATAATATGCAGGTTAGAATGGATAACATATACTGTATGTAAGTGCACATTTATTTTACATATCTCATGTGCCCATTTAAGCACATCCTAGATTTATGTAAGTTCATGATTGGCTTAAATCAGTAAGTGCATCTGAAAGGATAGGATGGATATTCAAGGGTGCTTTTAGGGATGACAATGGCATCTCCTCATTCACTATACAAACTTGCACTCTAATATAGCATATGCAGTGATTGTGTTGAGAGACAACCTGATTATTTGTCCAGCCCAGTCTGAAATGATGGAAAATATAGGTGTTTCTTTCGGAATGTTCTTGTGTGCAACCAAAGTACAATTAATGAATAAAAACATGCATGAAGGGCGGTAGCAATGGGCTTACATCACACTGTCCTACATCATGCACCTGAAAGCCTCCTGCTGAGAGCAAGTACATACAAAGTGGCCTTCCCTCTGCAATCCAAAACCACTTTCTGCTGTCAGCACTAAAATGACAGTGGGAGATTGGATGGGATACACTAGGAGGGGGAGACCATCCTACAGGTCAGAACTTCTGAAGCAGTAGGAAGAAACATTAAGTAACCACGTCTGTGTGCCTGAGAAAATCACCAAACAAACAACCAATCAACCAGCTTTCTTCCCTCTCCTCAAATCCACAGCACACTAAATGTTGGATGACAGACATCGTCCACCAACACTAGAAGAACAGCGGCAGACATGTGCAAGATATCGGAGGACCATCTGAGCTGTCAGATTTTGGTGGAATTATTCTTAATAGGAGAAACCTACATATGTTCTTCTGGAACAGAATATATACTTATACTTGGGCATAGGGAATTAATTTATAAAAATAGGTGCGATATTCAGCTTATAGGAAACACCAAGTGTTGCCATTTACATACATGATGGGAGAATCTGCCTTTTTCTATAATAAATAGCTGCATAATTCAGCATTAACTAGGCTGTGTCCTGTATATCTTACTGACCAAATACTTATGCATACAATAGAGACACCGATGTTCCCACTGAGGGTGAGGGCCAAAGAATTGTCTTTGAAAGCAGTGTTTGCCAACAGCATGTGCAACCTTTTATTTGTAATGAAATGTGACACAATAACACACACTATAAATACACCAAACCCCCTGTATCACAAGACTCATTTTGACAGGGATCTATAATGAAACAGCTATCATCATCATCATCATCATTTTTTTATATAGCGTCACCGATTCCACAGCGCTGTACAGAGACTATTTGTAATTCACATCAGTCCCTGCCCCATTGGAGCTTACAGTCTAAATTTGCTAACACACACACACACACACACACACACACACACACACACATACTAGTGGGAATTTTGTCAGCAGTCATTTAACCTACCAGTATGTTTTAGGAGTGTGGGAAGGAAACCAGAGCACCTGGTTACATGTGTAAGAACCAGTGCCGTAACTAGCCATTTTAGTGCCCTGGGCGAGACAGGGAACCGGCGCCCCCCATCTAAGTGGGAGTGTCAATCGTCGAGTGGGCATGGTCAACCTACAAGTTCTAGACTGCACTGAAACCCCCTCCCTCCCTCCCCATTCTTCTCGGTCTGGCTTTGTAAGGATCTTTATGTAATAAGCCTCCATAGAATCAAAGTACTTTAAATGCAGCTATCACATGCTAGCTGTATAAAAATTAATTGGTTATTGAAATAAAACTCACTGAAACAAATTAAAACATAAATGTAACGGTACCATCTGTATCACACGTCCCCTCCATCCCACTATGCCCTCCATCACAGTTTCTCCTTTATCACACCGTGCCATGGAGCCATCTTTATCACATTGTACCCCCTTATCACCATCACACTAAATTAATAATATTTATATATATATATATATATATATATATATATATACAGTACAATGGGTAAAGAAGGACAGGTGTATACAGAATATAAATGACAAATAGGTGTACAATGCACAACAAGCACAGAACAGTCCAGACAATATATCCAATAAATGTCTATATAGAACACCGCAAAGATCTTCATATACCAATAGGCCGAAAATCGGTACTTAATCAGCGTGTAACAACTGAAACATCATACAGTAAGTAATAAGATGGTGTGCATACCAGATAGAAATATAAAAATTGCTTATCTGTATCATGGCTCCTAGGTCATCCCGACATATGATGCTCCATCATGTCTCCCTCAGCCGCAGTAATATGGAAATGTATATAGTATGTTCTAATAATAAACACAACCGCAACACCAATCTCATCCGCTCGTCATTAGGAGAGAATATATGAAAAAGCCATATGGTGTAGTATTTTATAGAAAATTTAATAAACAGATAAATTTATAAAATGCAAACTCACAATGCAGATAAAATATAAAAGCTTATCTGTAATATATAGGCAGGATTGCTGGTAAATTGTCACATCTCCTGGTGGTACTTATAGACGTCCCTCCATAGTCTCCATACAAAAGCTCAGTGTAGGATAGGATCTATAGCTCCCAGAGTGTGGTGGTGTATAACAGGATAGTGTAGTAATAAAGGCCTCAACGCGTTTCGTTCAAACAGAGAACTTCATCAGGAGGAATTGAATGTATATGTGCACAGGTATAATTTATAGTGATAGTGTGCGGCGCCATCTCGCGCTGACGTCGCAGGTGCCGCGAAACCGGAAGTAAGTGCTCATGGGGAAAAAAAAATAATTTTTTTTTTTCTCTTTCCTTTCCTCCCTCTTCCTTCTTTTTTCTCTTTCTTTCCTTCTCCCAGTACAAGAAGGATAGTTACTAATGGGGCTTCATGTGCACTAGTGAACGGGACTTGTGTATTAAAGCCATTTGAAGTGGCAAGTACTAGAGATTATAAGTGTGGGCATTTTTTCCATAGAGAGATAGACGGTGGCCATATTTCATAAGGGCACTGAGAGTGACCCCTCAATAAAGTGCATACATATATAAATTATACACTATACAAACATGTATATACATAGGTAAATGTTATATAAATCAGATTAACTATAGCTATATCTCTTAATAACAGATAAAAAATATATAATATATATATATATATATTAAAAGTAATATTATTATGAGTAAATGTATAAAAGGCATGTACAAGAAAATAGACATATAAAAATGTACAAATGCATATAACTGAATATAGTATATTGCAGCAAGTAGTATAAAAATTAAAATAATTTGCATAGAAATGATATGATTATTTCTAGGCAACTCCTAGCAAATAAATAGTATAGCACATATAAAAGATACATACATATATACACACACACATACAATATAAAGAGTCTCCTAGTGTCCACCATACCTAAGAGAGCATTCCTATGACCACCATACAAAACAGAGAGCATTCCTGTGACCGCCATACTATACAGAGAGCATTCCTATGATTACCACACTATACAGAGAGCATTCCTATGACCGCCATACTATACAGAGAGCATTCCTATGACCGCTATACTATACAGAGAGCATTCCTATGATCGCCATACTATACAGAGAGCATTCCTATGACCGCTATACTATACAGAGAGCATTCCTATGACCGCCATACTATACAGAGAGCATTCCTATGATCGCCACACTATACAGAGAGCATTCCTATGATCACCATACTATACAGAGAGCATTCCTATGACCGCCATACTATACAGAGAGCATTCCTATGACCGCCATACTATACAGAGAGCATTCCTATGACCACCATACAATACAGAGAGCATTCCTATGACCGCCATACTATACAGAGAGCATTCCTATGACCCCCATACAATACAGAGAGCATTCTTGTGACTGCAATACAGATAAATACCTCACCTGAAATTAATACACCCCACCATTAAATTAAAAAGCCCCATCAATAAATTAAATTGACCCACCAGCACCCCACAAATAAAATAGTACCCATTAAATAATTAGCCCCCACCTAAACGTCACCATTAAATTAATAGCCTACCTCCCACCCATGTACTAAGACACCCAACCTCCCTACCCTCATATCACACATTATATTAATACATCCCCCCTTTCCTCACACATTATGGCAGCATACCTCCCCTTCCCCCATAAAAAATAGCAGCATCCACCCCTCCATAATAGCAAGATGCAGCACACATTCCTCCCCTCCCTAATAGCAGCACACATCCCCCTCCCTAATAGCAGCACACATCCCCCCCTCCCTAATAGCAGCATACATCCCCTTCCCTCCCTCCCTCCATAATAGCAGCTTAAATGCCCCCCCCCCTCCGTAATAGCAGCTTACATCCCCCCTCCCTCCATAATAGCAGTTCACATCCCCCCTCCCTCCATAATAGCAGTTCACATCCCCCCCTCCCTCCATAATTGCAGCTCACATCCCCCCCTCCCCTCCCTCCATAATAGCTGCTTACATGCCCCCCTCCCCTCCCTCCATTATAGCAGCTCACATGCCCCCCTCCCCTCCCTCCATAATAGCAGCTCACATGCCCCCCTCCCCTCCCTCCATAATAGCAGCTCACATGCCCCCCTTCCCTCCCCTCCCTCCATAATAGCAGCTCACATGCCCCCCTTCCCTCCCCTCCCTCCATAATAGCAGCTCACATGCCCCCCTCCCTCCATAATTGCAGCTTTCATCCCCCCCTTCCCTCCATAATTGCAGCTTACATCCTCCTCCCTCCATAATAGCAACACACATCCCCTTTCCCCTGCTTTGAAGTTTACCTTTGTTGTCTTTATTCCTGACCAGCCGTCGCTGCCTGGCTCCTCTCTGCTTCTCTGCTCCTCTGCTGCCTAGCAACGTCATGACATCAGACGCTGAGGCAGAGTTCAGAAGGGGATGTAGCCATTTTGGATGTGCCGGGCGGCCGGCAGTCTGAATCTGAGGTCTGTTTAACTTTTATTTTTTTTTCACTCCTCACACAGAGGCAGGTGCGGGCGGCCACTGCGCCCCCTTGGGACTGCGCCCTGGGCGGCGGCACCGCCCGCACCGGCCTCGTTACGGCTCTGGTAAGAACCACCCCTTGTAAATAACTTCCCATTATATTGTAACAATGTGGGTAATAACTGATATTTTACATTTCTCAGAGCTCTGGTTGGAGTATAGATTTAATGCACATCTATTGCATTCAGTAATTTTTTTTCTGCTTATAACCCAATTTCTCCTTGAAAATGCATCACAACTTCAACTGCTTTGCTTTAGAAAACAAACGTTCTTCAAAGTGAGAAGGAGTAATCATATGCTTACAGCTCTCTGTACTGAGAAAGCCAACAGTATCTTAATCATTTCATGATTCATTACCAGCCAAACAACTGCGGCTCCCAATCAATCAATAGCTTTGCAAGGGGAATCAGGCCATGCCTGGCACGCTCTCTCTATAGAACAAAAGGAGTCTATTCTGCCATCCATCACTAGGGAGCCTCCATATCAAAATTTAAATCTCATTCCATTGAAATATCTCTTGGCAGAGGGTTTTATTGTTTTTATTTTTTCCTAAATGTCCTTCTTTAACATTTGTTTTTTGGATTCAGTAGTCCACTTTATCTGCAGGACCTGTCAAGCCCAATTTATTCCTAAGATCTTTCTGTAGTCTAAAACATGACAGACCAATGTACGAGAGAATCCTTGACATTACTCAGGCACCAGCAAAAATACTTTTAACCTTGAGCTATAGGAGACAGGCTGGAACTTGTGTGTTATTTAGGATCATATATAGCTGTGTAAAGTTTTATAAGAAAAACAAATTATAACATGAAGCTACTGGATATATAAATATATATATATATATATATATATATATATATATATATATATTTATATATATATATATATATATATATATATATATATATATAAAAATAATATATAAATATACTATATAATACTGTATAGTATTTGGCCACATCTGTTAATTACTGAATTAAGGTGTTTCACTCAAACCCGTTGCCAGAGGTGTATAGAGTCAAGCACCTAGCCATGCAGTCTCCACTTGCTAAAATTTGTGATACAAAATGGGTTGTTCTGAAGAGCTCAGTGACTTCAAGCATTGTACTGTAATAGGATGCCACATTTGCAATAAAACGGTTCATGGAATTTCATCCCTGCTGGATACTCCATGGTCAACTGTAAGTGATATTATTAGATAGTAGAAGCGTTTAGGAGCAACAGCAACTCAGCTATAAAGCGGAAAACCACGTAAAATCACAAAGTGGGGTGATCGACTGGTAAGGTGCATGGTGCGTAAAAGTCGTCAATGCTCTGCTAGCTGGAGAGTTACCAAACTTCCACTGACATTAACGTAAGTACAAAAATTGTGCGGTGGCAGCTTAACGGAATGGGTTTCAATGGCCGAGCAGCTGCATGCATGCCTCACATCACCAAGACCAATGCCAGGCGTCAGATGGAGTGGTGTAAAGCACACCGACAATGGACTGTGGAGCAGTGGAAACGTGTTCTGTGGAGTGACTAATCACACTTCTCTGTTTGCCAGTCAGATGGGTGAGTCTGGGCTTGGTAGAAGCCAGGAGAACGTTACCTGTCTGACTGTATTTGAGCTAGGCCCCTTATCTCCAGTGAAGGGCAATCTTAATGCGTCAGCATACCAAGTCATTTTGGACAATGCTATGCTTCCAACTTTGAGGCAAGACCCTTTTCTATTCCAGCATGACTGTGCCCCAGTGCACAAAGCAAGGACTACAAAGATATGGTTTGATGAGTTCTATGTGGAAGAATTGGACTGGCTCGCACAGAGCCCTGACCTCAACCCCACTGAACATCTTTGGGATGAACTGGAACGGAGATAGTGAGTCAGGCCTTCTCGTCCAACATCAGTGCCTGACTTCATAAATGCATTACAGAATGAATGGGCACAAACTCCCACAGAAACACTCCAACATCTTGTGGAAAGTCTTCCAAGAAGAGTGGAAGATGTTATCGTTGCAAAAGCGGGACAACTCCATATTAATGTATATGTATTTGAATACAATGTCATTACAGCCCCTGTTGGTGTAATGGTCATGCGTCCGAATACTTTTGTCCATATAGTGTGTATGTGTGTGTGTATGTATATGTATCTATTACTATCTCTCTCTCTCTCTCTCTCTCTCTCTCTCTCTCTCTATATATATATATATATATATGTATATATATATGTGTGTAAAATATATTGTACATACACACACTCACAGAAGCTGATTTCAATATAGCCATACATCACATGTAATTCATCTGTATCCAGATTTTTGGCGATAATGTTTGTGAATATGAAAAGATCTATAACTGATCATTTACTATGATGATCACCTATCAATCATTTTAGATTCAACTGCCCTTTATTTGCTGCCATGCCGAATCCTTGGGGTCCTATAATTCCATATATGCTTAACATACCTTGAGAGGGTTAAAAAAAAACACAATAAAAACATAATATACAAAACATTTACATAAAGTACTTTTGCCTAATTTTAATATACATTAAGGTACTTATGACTGAATTAATATGAAAGGAAAAGGAAGTATCAGAATATAATCCAGAAATACTAAGTTGCTCGGTATTGCTGCTTCAGTTAAAAAAGAAGTCTGCTAGACATATTGTATTGCATTTATCTGTCAGGCCTTTAACGCACCATGCCTTGTTTAACACGTCTACCTTTATGAATTTTATACTCCCAGATGTAAATGAATACTCATGTGGGGGACACGGCTGTGAATTCAGGCAGGTAAAACTCAGATAGAAAACGTGCATCTTAATTGAACTTCTGAGATCCTTCAAATCTTGGCTGGCAGAGCAGGGCGTGAATTGAAATTAAAGATGCTTCAACATAGACGCAGGCACCTGCAGTAACCACTTAGCTGATTCACTCTGCCTGCAGTGCGCTTAGAATCATTTTTCTATTTGACTGAACCTGAACCGGCAGACAGAAGACTCTTGTTCCCCATACAAAGGAAGCAGCAATTCAGAATAAGCAACACAGTGTCGGTCCTACTCTACTGAAAGCTCTTACAAATAGAGTTAAAATATTTTAGCACAGAAAAACAAAACATGCAAAGGCAGAATCTTTGGCTAAATTATGTAGAATAAAATACAGAGTGTAATAAAATACCAGGTGTTCCCGTAATTATAAAGACATATAGGACAAACGCTTTGGCACTAATTGTTGAATGTATATCTGAATACTTCATCTACAACAATATAACACTGTTTAAAAAATATACTTTTATCTTGTAAATTTTTTTTTATTATTTCTTTAAATAATATGTACATTAAAATACTACATTATCCTACAGATTGTATTATTTAATTATGGCATTCCTGTAGTTGTGACAGCCAAATGGAAATGTATGAGATGCCAAGAGCAGCATAGCTTCACGCATGAAACATCTTAGGAATGAGCAGCCACCCAAATACACAGCTAAAGCTGTTTTTTTTTTTAGTTTTTCTTGTACCAAACACAATGTTGAAAAGGCAGAAGTCAACAAGGTAACTAGAAATCCATGAATATTGATGAATTTATGCACTAAAAAATATTCCCTGATTATGTGTAAGGTCATTTACTGTGACCATGAAACATGTCTGCTCACCTACTCCTGTCATAATTCCCAATATGTCGAAACCTAAGATCAGAGCAAAAAATCCCCAACCGTGGTCTGCACAAACCAAGACAGATTGACCCAACCATGACCACGTTCTTCTGAAGCCTCATGCACTTTCCTCTAAAGCACAAATCTTTTAAGGTCCCAAACTCAGGACTATTAAGAGATTATGGTGATACTTGTTCTGTTTTCTGTGATCTGTATGACTGAAGCTCATTAGCATTTCAACATGAATGAATATGTCTTCCCAATTATGCCTCTCCTCGTTCATTGAATTGAATTGATTTACAAAATTAACCTCATTTGTATTAATTATACAATTTAAGGTACGTCTTGGTATTGGTATTGGATTTCTTTCTTGGTCCTTGCAACCTGGCTGTAAAATACTTGAGTGATCCTGTTCTGTCTGCAGTCTTTTCTATTGTCTTCCAAGATCACAGCACCCAGTCCTGTCACCTTTATGGGTGCTCGCGGATGACATCATGGCACCTAAATAACTTGTCTTCCTGAGTTTATAACCAAGCAGTCATGCGACAGATATCCTCCCATTGAAGCTTAGATGAATTACTATATACCTACATTACTATATAAATGTGGCTTCTCTGTGCAAACCCTGACTGCTCGCATCCCGTAAAAGCTACCTGACTTCTATCTAGAGCCTATGTAGGTTGCGCTGGCTCAGTGGTCATATCTACGAGGAACATTCTAAAGTGTCTTTCCACTGTCTTCCTGGTATTTGATCCATTCCAATTTTCATTCCAGTCCAACGTTCCTATGTCACACTATCCTCCGCCTTATTGTGTATTGAATTCTTGACCCATGACATATATTCTTGGTTTATCAATCTATGTATGTGACACCTAACCCTTGAATGCATTCATTGACTAGTCTACCTATTAAGGACTTTATTTAAAGTTTGTGCCTTCCAGATCTGTGTTCTATTGTACTGAGTGCTGTAATAATACCATGTATGTAAGGTTTGATGGCACTTGTTATTTTTTTTTTTTATATAAACCTGGGAGAAAAGTAATTATAGCTGCTTTCATCACTGGCCTCTGTAGGCTGCACTCACTTAAATAGCTGCCTTTCCCATCATGTCTTGATGGGGCAGGCAGGGGGTAGGCCATAAGCTAATACTCCCACAGTAGGTTTTAAAATGACAAACAATGTGTATGTAGAGTTTACCTGTAGTGGTATTGATTGTTTTTGCATGTCTGTGTGTATTAATATTCTCAAAGATAGATACCAGTTTCTGCTCTTATTTCCGCTAAGGTAAAAATATTCTCATTTGTACTGGGAAAATTAAAATAATTTCAACAATGTTGCCATTTTACTAATTTGAAAAATACATACATTGAGAGTCGAATTGGAACAGTGTCAATCAGGGGAGGGCTGGCAAATTTAACCCGGGGGGCAAGACTCGATTCAGTCCCCTATTAGTAACATTTTAAAGGAACAAAAATACAGGTGGTTCAGTGACCCAGCCCAAGGTAGCCCACTATGTGACCCGCCCGGGTGGGGCCCCCAGCCCAGTCTGCCCTTGGTGTCAATGCTCATACCACAGTAATTACCACTATTTAAACTAAATCTAGTGGATGCTGTCATATTCCTTCCACTGGCCACCATTATGCAAACATAAAGAGCCCAAATCATACAGACATTTCATCATTCACCAATTGGGGCTTTCTACAGTCTTATTAATATTTTTAATATGTGTTAAATATTGCACAGTTGTTGTCACTCCCCTTCATTCTCTTCTCAATGTCATTTGGTCCAGCTGTCATAAAGGCTTTTGATGATTTTTCTTTTTCAAAGCTTAGGCTATTACAGTACTTAAAAAGTCACTACCAAGACCCATGACTTGCAAGGGCTCAGGGATCTCACTCAGCTCTGGAACATAAAATTCAGCATATCCGCACTTTGCAGATGACTTTGATATTGGATTAAGCTGTTTTCTGAAACCTCTGTCGCTCATCGCTCAAGTGGCTACAACCAACTCAGAATATATTAGGACAGGAAAGCAAACAAATCCTCTAGCTGTTTGGTGTGAAATATCATTTTGAAGTGAACAAAACTTAAAGAATATTTATATTGTATTTAACTTAATGAAAAAGTTATATCTTCATACACGTGAAAGTAATGAGTATTTTATAATGACTTACATCAGTTTTACAATCTAATTATAGGACTCTTTTTATTATAGGCCTCTAAACTGCCTGTTGATTTCTCCCAAAGTGTACATCTCTTTCTAATGAACAAGGTATATGATTGTCTATTTCTTGTGTGTGTGTGAATTTATTTTTAACAGGTAAACATACTAAAATAAGGCATGTCATTGTATAAATTGCTGCTAACAGGGCACTTGCATGTTAATTTAAGTCACACAACTGGCATATAGTTTCTCAGGAATATAGCATATCTTACAACTGTCCAGATATAGGCAGGACAGTCCCGATTTGCTTTTTAGGACTTTTGTACTGATTGCAGGAAAGATGGGAGATGTGCCATGGTGACTGTACCAGCGGCAGGTGATGGGACATTTAAGGGGTGTTTTTAGGGGAGGGGTCTTAAGGTAAGCTGGCATTTTTGAAGCGCTGTGCAAGCCCCTGGAGGAAATGGGATGCCCCACACCCTTTCTCATGTGCACCCCTCCAGGAAGAGGTGTTATGCGCATACTGTCCTAATTAGGGAAATGTAAAAGTTGGAAGCCACTGTATGATATGGCAGTGAGCACTGTGCAATCTCTGAAAAATGTTCTGCACAAATGTAACTGTTCTAACATTAACAGAAAGGTAGACAGTATACACCCATCTTGTATTCAACACATTTTTAGGGTATAATTCTAGATTAAGGCCTATTATTATAAATATAAGGGCAGAACGGTGGCTAAGTGGTTAGCACTTCTGCGTTACAGCACTGGGGTCATGAGTTCAATTCCCAACTATGGCCTCATGTGTGAGGAGTTTGTATGTTCTTGCGGTGTTTATGTGGGTTTCCTCCGGGTGCTCCGGTTTCCTCCCACATTCCAAAAACATACTGGTAGGGTAATTGGCTGCTATCAAATTGATCCTAGTCTGTGTCTGTCTGTGTGTGTGTATGTTAGGGAATTTAGACTGTAAGCTCCAATGGGGCAGGGACTGATGTGAGTGAGTTCTCTGTACAGCGCTGCGGAATTAGTGGTGCTATATAAATAAATGGTGATGATGATGATGATATAAGTATGACAGATTACAGATCAAAGGCTAAATTTGATTTGCTTCTTGAGGAGCATTCATTTAGATCCTCTGAAGCAAGAAATACTCACTGGAAAACAGAAGATTGTGTTGGATATAATTTCTTAATTGATTTGCACTGGTGTTTTAATCTATTTTTTTTTTTTTTTAGTTATTTCCATAATGCAGTGCCAATGTCTGACTGCTGTTTTGCCTGCCAATTCACTTTTATTTATCATGCTGCTTTTGGGATTGAGAAATGCTATTTCCTGCGTATAGGTCAGAAGCCCTGATTTATAAGGGACATAGTCTATAAAGACAAAGTGCTGTGTTGCCCCAAGCTCTACAATTTATTTTACTGTTATTAAAAATCATTTTATTAATGCTGCTTATTGCCAGTCTTTAACTATATATCTTTTTAGCCAACATTAAAAAAATAGGGCGAAAAAAAATATAGCTATTTACAATGGATAGATAAAAAGCAACCAATGAAATGAATATAATGTTAGTGCTTAAAATAGATCATTTATATGTGAATAGGTGATTTTTAGTGCTTAATGTGCAAGAACAATGTAACATTACAATATAAAATAAATATTAATTAAAGGACTATATAAAAATCATATGGTATCAATACATAAAATAGTGGGAAAAATAGTATAAATATAAAAAAGTGTAAAATCATATAAAACATCTTTTAAATGAACAACAATAGGGTGAATAGATATATTTTAATGTCCTAATTTGATCCACTGGTACATTGTGGGCACCCAGAAGCTGGCAACAAGTGGCTGAATAGTGAATACCCACTGTATTCTCCGGCAGCCTACATATAGATTAGACTTATTGCCTATTTATAGTTGTATGTCCATCTGTTGCACTTTTGCACTAGTATACTAGTTTTTACTGCACTATGTGTGTTTTTATATTTTGATTCATAGGAAAAAAAAGCCATAAGTTAGTGCTATATAAGGGGGAATTCAAGTGCGTACTATTACCGATATTACGGTAATAATGCGCATAATTTCAGCGCTGGATTTTTGGTCGCGGCTCCCTGAGCTGCAAGCAGAAATCTGTGTTAAAAGTACCGTATTAACGGAACGGTAATAGGTTTACAGCGGCGGTATTCTGAGGGGGAATTGAAATCCACCCATAGAGTTTAATATTATAACACTAATTTTACTTTATACAGAGAGCACTATACATATATTTTCTTTGTTGTCCTTTGGGTAAAACTTCTGCACTGGACCAAGTTTTTATTCAGCATTATATAAGGCATTAATAATCAGAACATTACCTGTATATATAGAGGCACTGTATGACTCACTTGTACTGAGCTAGATGTACTGTAGATAGAAATAGACAAAATCATTCTAGATTTGTTCAAAATTCGCAGAATACATTATGTCCCCTGGAGAATTAGGCCAATCACAGTGCATGGAATGTAAAGAAGCCAATTAACAAGGATCAACAGATGTCACTTGTCTATAGACTTATAATTATAAGGAGCTTACATTTCCTCTGGCACTCATTCTTCCTGGATTGTTCTAGGGAAATGTCTATGAATGCTGTTTCTTATAATTGTGACTTACATATCAGTGGCCTGACCTACAACTATTGTAATCTTGATTTTCACCACTGGTCTCGTACACACTTGGTATATAGCAGCATTGTCTGAATTACCTATTTTTTATTTTACATCCTACTTTGTTATCCCTATAATCACTCAAAATGTATTGCAATCCTAAAGAATTGTGTAGTCTTCTTTCCATTGTACAAATTATCTACATCTTCACTCTCCACACCCATTTTATTTAATTCAAAACTGTGACATAACATTTTTGGGTGGGACACCCCTCTGTGGACCACAATAGGGGTGGGGGCTTAACAAAAAGCATGCAGAATTTTACTCAAACTTGTCCATTTGTGGGTGGGGTTTAGGAAGAACAGGGGCAGGGGTATGCTATAATAAGTCTCAAACCCATTGGGCCTGATTCATTAAGGAAAGCAAGGCAAAATGAGTTTTCTCCTGGACAAAACCATGTTACACCGCAAGGGGTGCAAATTAGTTTATTATTTTGCACATAAGTTAAATACTGGCTGTTTTTTCATGTAACACACAAATACTTGATAGCTTTATTTTTACACTGAAATTTAAAGTTGATCTAGGACATGCCCTACCCCAACTATATCTGCCATCACATTTTACATTTACTTCCCCATCTAGTGCAACATGGTTTTGCCAAGGGGCAAAGTTACTCATTTTTTTGCTTTACTTTCCTTAATGAATCAGGCCCATTGTTTCTGTTAGTGTCATTACAACTATAAATGTTCAGTGGCACTCAGTACATGGCATGCTATCTAAGCAAGTGTAATTTTTTCCAATCCATTGACAAAAACACATTTTTGCACTTGTCACTATCAGTAGTCAGTCTGTCCATCTCCTCTGATTCAAGCAACTATTGTATTGGGAAGCTTCAACATCAAGTTTATTGTATTGACTGTCACTTACTTCATAGAAAATAATAACTTGTGTAAAGAAAAAAGTACCCATTAAAACATTACATTTCCTTAAGCCCAAGCAGTGGTTCTATAGATATGAGTCAAACACATGAAGTAATGGACAGGCTAGCATATGGAATTAGTGGCTTATGTAGAACACTAAAAAAAATATATTTTACTATTAAACATCCTACACTAGTTTTCGCTCAGTTTGTTGTGCTGCCAGTCCCCACTTAGGGGGGAATTAATCCCCCTCCCCCTCCCCGAATTTTCGTGGTGTTAAATGTATTACTGTTAGTACGGTAATCTTAACCCACCTTTCTGCTCGCAGCTCAGGGAGCTACCGTAATAACGTTGAAGCTACCGTAATAACGGTAATTAAGCGCATTATTACTGTAATAACGGTAATAATGCGCAGGCCGCGTTACTTTTACCAGTAACGCGGTCAATTGAATTCCCCTTTAGATTAGAATATGTAATTATATTAGTATCTGGCCCATTGGAGCTTATAATCTAAAATCCCTACTACACACTAGGGTCCAATTTTGTCAGAAGCCAAGTTATCTATCAGTGTGTTTTGGACTGGAGAAATTGGAGCACCAGGAGATGACACATGCAAACACAAGGATAATATAAAAACTCCACACAGGACCTGTTTGGAAACAAATCCATGACCTGGGGAAACAATGCTAACCACTGTGCCACCCAGCTGCCCTAGAATTAAAAAAACAACAATTAATTTTTCAGTGTTTCACGAATTTGGGGCTGAAATTAAATAGTACATTCTGTGGCTTTATACAACTCTAGTTATAGATTTATTGGACATACTGGTCATACCTAAGGAATATAAGCAAACGGCTGGCCAGCTGTTTGTGGATATTGTGGATATTGTGGATATTGCTTTTATGAGTTCTGTTTTTAAAGAATCTATTGAGTAAAAACAAAATGCCTTTTATGCAATGTTTACTAGTATTGTGACATAAAATATTGCAGACATTACATGATTTTACCGTAGAAACAAAGTAAATAGTTAAACACAACAAAATATTTTTGTCTTCTGGGGGATGTACAATGGGGGTTATCATTCCCTTTTCTCTTCATTCCATTATTTGCTTTCTTACCTCTTCTCACCTCTTATTTCATTCTTATCCCCTGATTAATCCCATTATTTCATTACCACCCCAGTTGCTTTCCTAGCAAAATATCCAGCAGTTGATCCAAATGAAACTGAGACACTGAGGTATGTAAGTATTGATGCAAGACCGCTCTGGTTATAAATAGTCTCACACAATCCTTCCCTGTTTAGTAAAGCTTCATATGAATGTGATGGTTACACAATTGGAAAACAATCTCTGTAATATTGTCATCTATCTTAATAATATTAACCAGTACTTACTAATGGTTAATTAAGTATTCTACTCTTCTATTCTTTATAATGTGTATTTGAGGATAATATACATATACAGAGCCCCTAACATCGCTGTTGTAGACTGAGCCCAGCAGCACATTACATCTCTGTAATTGTGGCCATAATAGACCCTTTTGCTATAGGCCAGTGAGGCTACAGTAACTATACAGGACCCTGCACCATCTTTCCCCTGCACTATTGTGGCTCCTGCACCATTGTGGCACCAGCACCATCCAGGCTCTAGTACCCTCCAGGCCCCTGCACCATCTGGCCAAGACTCTGTACCAGCTCCTGCACCATCATGGCTCATCTAGGCCTCTGCACCATCCTGACCTCAGCATCTCTCAGAGCCCTGTACTATAGTGGACCTCACTATGTCCCATTGGTCTGTCTACTCTCTGTCTTTCTCACTGTCCCTGTCATGTCTTATGCGGAATTGCTTTTGTATGCCATGCGATTTGTTCTGTTAATTACATCCATGCATTCATTATTCTGCTTATCTATACACATGTACCTGATATTGTCCCTGGCATGTCTTAAGCCGAATTCTTTTTGTATGCCATGTGACATGTTCTGTTCATTCATTTAATATTTTGCTTATCTGTATCCATTGTTTTGTTCACTTTTCTCATGCTTTATCTCATACTTGCCAACTCTCCCGGAATACCCGGGAGACTCCCAAATTCCGGGTAGGTCTCCCGGACCCACAGGAGAGCTGGTAATTCTCCTGCATCTGCCCACTAGTGAAGTGGGCACATTTGAAGTCTCCATGTTGCGATTCCCCGGGAAAAAATGATGCGATTTGCTGAGCTCCGTCCCCTCACGCCCACCTCTACTCCAAGACTCCCGGAGGCCACCCTTTAAAGGTTGGCAGCTATGCTTTATCTGTGTGATTATTTCAGAAGCCACAGAATCTGTGGCACCAAACAGAAAATATTTTTATAATCGGTTAGTTTTGATGTCAGAACTTACTGATTAGAAAGTTATTCTGCATAAACTCCTCTGATTAGATCCTCAGGTCTAGATATATTTTTATTTTCACAGACTGTTGTAGATTCAGTTGAATTGCAATTATTCAGGAGCAAAGAATCGGCAAGATATGAATGGAATGTATGGAATACTTTACAAACAGCAAAATAGCAGCCGCCTTACTTCCAGTGTTCCTTCTAGCTGCGGTGATCTGTTCTTAAAATAACTGGCTTGGTTACAACATATTGTAACATTGTAAATTCACCACAGGTAAAACACAACTTAACCCATTCATCATGTAACACCTAAAACATTAACCATGTAATCTAGGTGGGTTTTTTTATTCTTAGCTACAGTAGACAAAATAAAGATCACATAAAATGTGTTTCCAAACCACAGATTGCATGACCATACATTTCCCACACTACTTCCTCACAGCACTATAACCAATAATGCATTCACTTACATTGCATTCATGCAATGTTTACTAAATTCATTGTTTTTACCAATACATGGTTGGTAACTAATACAGGATGCTGGTTGTCTTGTCTTAGTGGATGGTTGAGGTTGCCTTAGACATAACCAGGCCCGATTCCATTAACATTCTCATTTTCACCTTTAAAGCTAATTTTTTTTATTTTTGAGTAATTTACCACATTTGTTACCCTCCTCTTATTTACTACCACAGGTAGGCCTGTGCAAGCACAATGAGGATTACTCATAGTTGCCTTCTCTCCCGCAATGCCCAGGAGACTCCCGAATTTTTGGGAGCTCTCCCGGACTCACGAGAGAGAAGGCAAAAATCCCGGATCCAGCTGTCAGCACTGTTGAAGATGGTGGGGGCGGGGCTACATGCATCATCGTGGCCCGCTCCCTGCTGCGCTTGACTAAAATGGCCTAAGATTGGTAGGGGGCGGAGCCTAACTGCACACTGCGCGTGGCCACGACCCTTCAACGGACCCCCTCCCGGACAGCTGCCTTCAAAAGTAGGCAAGTATGGGATTACTGTGCAGGATATCCTTATAGTATGAATTAGGTGTATATTTGTCATATTACCACTTCCACAAAGGACTAAACTTACATCTTTATCTCTAATGTATAATAACCAACATTGCTTGAGTGCAGGATATTATTTGAACTAGAATTCCTTCAGGGGCACAAAGAAAGCAGAATAACTGCTATATTTATGGCTAATTTAAATGACAGTGCAAATATGTTTATCTTATACCTTTCATTATCAGTTAGGGGCAAACAGCTCTTCTGTCTATAAGCATGCAAGAAAGACCAATCTACCATTTAGTAAATCGACAGACTCTATACTGCCATAAATTCTGTGTAGTATCAAGCTGCCTACAGTGAGTTATATATCACAATTGGAATTTTTCCATTGTGTTCAGTCATTATGTCCATATTTTAAAGGGAACAATGCTTGCACTTAAAAGAAAATAGACTGAATTAATGCTGAACACTTACTCTCATGCCAAGCTCAATATTTTCTCCTCCATACACCTCCATGCCAGGATCGAGCAGCCCAATGTCTCCAAAGTAAGCTCTGTCCACCACAAAGGAGCAGCCAATCATCGCTGGAGTTCTGGCGTAGAAACACATAATTAATGTCCTCGCTGAATTACATGATCTTGTGTTTGTGGGTAACTTGGTAGCAAGTTTATTGCATGCTAATAAAAATAACAAGGTCGCTACAAAAAATCAAAAAGCGCAAACCTCACTTCTGAAGCCTCATTCTGTTTCTGTACCCAGTTGTGTGCACATGTCATACAAAATGAAAGGTGTAATATTGCAATACAAAGGGGAAGTAATTATATGACAGAGAAAGTCTTAGTTGTTAACTCCAAGGGTTAGATTTACTAAACTTCGGGTTTGAAAAAGTGGAGATGTTGCCTATAGCAACCAATGAGATTCTAGCTGTCATTTATTTAGTGCACAACTAGAATCTGATTGGTAGCTATAGGCAACATCTCCACTTTTTCAAACCCGCAGTTTAGTAAATATACTCCCAAGTGTAGATGTATTTATGCATTGACAGAAGCTTAGCAATATACTGACAAACACTGAATTCGCTGTGGACATTTGGATAGACCATGCAGAGCTTTGTATGTAAATGCAATACAGATTTCAGTATTATATGGATGAGAACTGCAGTAAATCATCTGTTCACCTTTTTCAAGGTCACAGTCAGTTTGCAGGACTGTACACTGCATAATAGCAATAAAGGAGGCAGATGTGTTTTATATCTAACTTCCTGTAAGCAATTTTTTCCACACATCTTCAGTACTAGCTGTGAATTTCTGATGAGAAAAGGCCACTGATATAATGTGTGTCTGGCCTCCATGTGGTCCCTTGTCAATTCAGGACTAATTCATTCGAGTTCTCTGTTAGTTTTGTAATAAATCATGTTATTCCACCCAGCTGCATGGCAATACGTAGGGCAAAGAATCAAGGTCAAAGTTTATAATTCAATGGACTTGGATAGCAGGAAATAAAATAATGTGGATGTTAGTGAAAGACCGAAACCATGTGAAAAATATCTAATGTGGAAAAGATTTACTCTGTACTACCAGTGCAAAACTGCCATTTAAACAGCAAACTAATAGTCAACTTTTTAGTAGAATTTCCAGGGTTACTTTATGGCTGACCAGGCAAGGCTGTTCTGAAATGTTTAGGTGTAATACAAAAGACATGTTTATAATCTAATTTTCATACTTGTCCATTCTCCCGGAATTTCAGGAGGTCCTCCCGGACTCTCCGAGGTGCAGGCAGTCTCCCTGATCCCCGTGGAGGGGGGTGTGGTGACATTGTTGCCTCCCCATAGCATATAAAATGGCAAAATTTACGCCATCGAATAGCAGGGGGCGGGGGGGCTTAATTCAGTATTCAGCGCAGCAAATTTTGGCATTTCCTAGTAAGGACCGGGGCCCCCTCCTACCCCTTGTCACATGACCTGTCCTCCAGTATCTCCCGGAGGACAGGTTGTAAAAGATGCCTAATATGGCTTATCTGAACTGTGATAGCAGTTGTGATCATGGAGTGAGATATTTTTCTACAAACAGCAGACTTGTTATCAATAATCCCATTGAAGGACTGCCTCTTTAGCTGTCTTTTACATTAACATATAGCAAATGGAGAAAAATAGCTTGCACTCAATTTCAGAGCAAATGCTAACATATGTCTCACATTCGGTCAAGGTATGGAACGTTTATCATATAGTAATCATTTAAGAAAAAAAAAAAGGACATTTTCTGGGGCCAACAATTTCTAAGGATATATATTTAAAATCAGGTTATGTCCCTGGAAATTGGAGTCAATTGGCACCTATGATCTGTTACTCAGCACGTGACTATTACAATGTAGTACTGTTTATTTGCAAGACAAATCTATGTAATATACCTACTAATGTTCCAGCTTAGTTGTCAGCCATTGTAATTACTATAGATATTAATAATAATATTTAAATGACAAGTTGATGGTGCCACTTATTAATGGTTATTCCTGCTGAACTTCTGACCACACCATAATACACCCATTTAGCAGAATGAGCTAACGGGGTTAGATTTATATGATGTACTTTGCAAAGAGAATGAATAATCTTGTATTTTGATATTTCTGTAACGCCAGTACAATGTCACCCAGTAGATTCATTAAACAAACCAATGCACTGGAAAAATGATGTATGTCCCATCCATATAGAAAAGTGCTGATGAGGTTCTCTCTCTACAGGCTTTTAAAGAGCATCAGATCTTTGCAACCAAATGAAGATACAGGATAATTCCACAGTAAATGAAGATTTTCTCAGGATGCTCAATGTTGTTCAGTAAAGTAAATGCTTGTTTATTGACTATTTATTCAAATACTGATGGATAAGAAACATTGTCAATGCAGTAAATACTTGGGCTAATAAATTGCATTAGATTGTTTTATAGTCTGCATACTGAAGTGTGGGAGTTTTACAATCTTAACCTCAATGTATTTCATGACACTCAGCATATTTGTTTATTGGTAGGATTTAGGTAGATATACACTGTTTATCACTATTTTATTTGTCACCCTAGCAAAACTTTACAATATGTTACACAGGCGCGGGCTGGCAGATGTCAGCCCGGGGGGGCGCACAGGCGGACGCATCGCGTGTCACGTAATGCGGCCGCCTGTGCGCTGACGCGGCCGCATCCCATGACATGGGATTCGGCCGCTAAAAACAGAAGATAATTTATCAGGGGGGCGGCCGGCCGGCCGCCCGCCCGGCCCTATCAGCGGTAAGACTGAGCGGCCCGCCCCTGATGTTACATATCCTTTCCTAATATTATTTAGCTAGTTTACATTAGTTTAGACATGGGGATGTATTAAATAAACATTGGGTTTGAAAAAGTCAAGATGTTTCTTATAGCAACCAATCAGATTCTAGCTGTCATTTTGTAGAATGTATTATATACATGATAACTAGAATCTGATTGGTTGCTATAAGTAACATCTTGACTTTATCAAATATACCCCATGGTCTACACAAGAGCGATACTATGACATTATTGAACTACTGTAATAGTTAAATAATTTTGCTTCAGGTTTAAAATAGTCACCTGAGAAGGGCAGAAAAATTAAATTCTAGAAATTGTTTTATTGTTTTCGCTTATAGGGTTGTATGTATAGTTTATATGTTTATAAAGTTTAATGTTTATATTCTATTTTATGATTCCTGTGACGTCTTCCTTTCTTACCTTTGCTATTATGCATATCAATTTATTGAGGTAATGAAACATTTGTCCGGATCATTTCGTTACCTGTGGCTCTCTAGCTGCTGCAAAGAAACATTTATCTGCATTTTCTGCCAGCCAGTGGTGTTACAATTTAATAGTTGCCCTTTGGTTATGTATAGTGAATGAAAAGAACATTTTTGCTCCTTTAGTAGTTAATCAATGAAATGTGCATTGTTTTGATATCAAGTGTATAGTGAATCACTGAAATGTTTCCTTTGAGGGCAAATATAGACAATCACTGTGACATTTATGTGCTTATATTGAGAGCCTGTATGATATGTTCTCTGCTGGTAAATAAAAGGAACAAGTTAAAGTGCTCTTACTGTGTACAATATTAATCCTCCACAAAGAACGGGGGCTAAACAGTGCCCCTACATAGCGGCACTGTACTGTACAGCACCACCACGAACGCTTCTTTGACAGCGCCGTGGCTGCTGTACAATACAGCGCTGCCAAAATGGAGCTGCTGCGCATGCCGGCCACATGTGCAGCAGCTCTCTCTCTCTATTTTTTTTCGGTTTCCCCCCTTAAAAATCCTGCGTGCGCTCCTGTGTATAGCAGTCATTGTTCCAGAAAAGGAAAGTTAATGCTAGCCACTGACTGGTCCTTTTTTCCCCAACGCTCCTTTGTTGGAAGTGTGTCAATAATTGTATTAGTTTGACTGTTAAAAAAATGTTTCACCCTGAAAGTTCACAAAACTGCGGGGGAAATGGTTGGAATCCCCCCATACTATAAGTTATGTTATGGTGAACGGCCCAGAAGTGTGTGGGTGGGTACTTATCCAGTAGTGTTTGCACTTTGACCACTGTAAGTATTTGATTTTATTGACCCTTATTTTACAGAAGTTCTCCACCTAAAAACAGTTACTATCTATTACCTTTGACTACTTAAACCATTGCCCTCTCTGATCCTGTGGAAAATTAAGTTACAAGTTGCCAATCTATCCCTCTGAGCCTTGTTTGTTTAGACCAGTGTTGGGCAAACTTTTTCAGGAGCGGGCCGAATAAAAAGAAAAACTTTATGGCGGGCCAATAGAATTTATTGACAAACTCAAATATTGAAATAGGTTATAGCGATATTATGCAGTTACCTTTGGAGGGTAATACAATCGCATGTAACTACCATAGATGGTGACAGTCCTGTGTCTGGCGCCCGATGGATGTGCACACGTGGTATGCGTGTGAGAGATGGCCCGTGGCGGAAGTGAAGACCGATGCGACCGTGGGGTTGCAGGGGGCTGCAATCGTCTGCTCGTCCGGATGTATGGGAAAGGCGCTGTTTGCTAGGTGCCCTTGTATGTTTGCTGAAGCGCCTCGCAGAGACGGTCCGCATGTGCGCGGTGTTCGCGAAAAAAAGAGGAGGAAACTACATAGTGAAGTGCTGCGATAGAATTATTCGCAGCAGTTTCTCGGGCCGGATAGAACTTCTAAGTGGGACGGATCTGGCCCACAGGCTGTAGTTTGCCCATCACTGGTTTAGACCAAGCTGCATTTAAAAGGAATAGGATGTCAAATGTAAGATCAAATGCATCAGATTGTACAGTCATGGCCAAAAGTTTTGAGAATGACACAAATATTATTTTTCACAAAGTCTGCTGCCTCAGTTTTTATGATGGCAATTTGCATATACTCCAGAATGTCATGAAGAGTGATCAGATGAATTGCAATTAATTTTTCTAAGCCCCTCTTTGCCATGACAATGCACTTTATCCCGAAAACAACATTTTCACTGCATTTCAGCCCTTCCACAAAAGGACCAGCTGACATCAGGTCAGTGATTCTCTCGTTAACACAGGTGAGAGTGTTGATGAGGACAGGCCTGGAGATCACTCTGTTATGCTGACTGAGTTAGAATAACAGACTGGAAGCTTTAAAAGGAGGGTAGTGCTTGAAATCATTGTTCTTCCTCTGTTTACAATGGTTATCTGCAAGGAAACACGTGCAGTCATCATTGCTTTGCATAAAAAGGACTTAACAGGCAAGGATATTGCTGCTAGCATGATTACACCAAAATCAACCATTTGTCGGACCAGCAAGCGCCAGGACTGTCTACTAAAGTTGATTCAGCTGCGGGATCGGGGCACCACCAGTGCAGAACTTGCTCAGGAATGGCAGCAGGCAGGTGTGAGTGCACCTGTACGCACAGGGAGGCGTAGAGTTTTGGAGGATGGCCTGGTATCAAGAAGGCCAGCAAAGAAGCTACTTCTCTCCAGGAAAAACATCAGGAACAGACTGATATTCTGCAAAAGGTACAGGGATTGGACTGCTGAGGACTGGGGTAAAGTCATTTTCTCAGATTGTTTGGGGCATCTGGAGAAATGCTTGTCCAGAGAAGGAAAGGTGAGCGCTACCATCAGTCCTGTGTCATGCTAAAAGTAAAGCATCCTGAGTCCATTTATGTGTGGAGTTGCTTCTTAGCCAAGGCAGTGGGCTCACTCACAATTTTGCCTAAGAACACAGCCATGAATAAACAATGGTACCAAAACGACCTCCAAGAGCAACTTCTCCCAATCATCCAAGAACAGTTTGGTGACAAACAATGCCTTTTCCAGCATGATGAAGCACCTTGCCCTAAGGCAAAAGTGATAATTAAGTGGCTCGGGGATCAAAACATCGCAATTTTGGGTCCATGGCCAGGAAACTTCCAGACCTTAATCCCATTGAGAACTTCTGGTCAATCCTCAAGAGGCGGGTGGACAAAAACCCCCCACAAATTCTGACAAACTCCAAGCATTGATTACGCAAGAATGAGCGGCCATCAGTCAGTATGTGGCCCAGAAGTTGATTGACAGCATGCCAGGGCAAATTGCAGAGGTCTTCAAAAAGAAGGGTCAACATTGCAAATATTGACTCTTTTCATAAACTTAATGTAATTGTCAATAAAAGCCTTTGACACTTATGAAATGCTTGTAATTTTACTTCAGTATGCCGTAGCAACATCTGACAAAAAGGTCTAAAAACACTGAAGCAGCAAACTGTGTGAAAACCAATACTTGTGTCATTCTCAAAACTTTTGGCCATGACTGTAGGGGACAGACTGCTGAGTTCTACTATACTATGCTCTGGCCCCCAACCCTGGGGTCCAGGGGCGGGCTGGGGCGGGGGCAGGGGGGCAGATGTCCCCAGGGCCGGACCCAAAAAAACACTATTTTGGGCCGGCCCTAACTTCACTTACTCTGTGGCTGGCCCCTTCTCCGGGACCAGCCACCTTCTCATTGGCTGCTGCTGCCGACAGCCCATCCTCCCTCCCAATAGGCCCGCTGTGACATGGGACGCACACCATGTGATAGGTGCCGCCCCATGTCAGAAGACTGCAGAGCAGAGCGCGCGGCGAGTATAGAACAAGGTAAGTTCAGGTGTGAGTGTGTGTGTGTGTGTGTCAGTAGCATCGTGTATGTATGTGTGTCAGTAGCATTGTGTATGTATGTGTGTCAGTAGCATTGTGTGTCAGTGTCAGCAGCATCGTGTATGTATGTGTGTCAGTGTCAGCAGCATTGTGTATGTATGTGTGTCAGTAGCTTCGTGTATGTATGAGAGTCAGTGTCAGCAGCATATTGTGTATATCTAATATATATAAGCCTAGCGGCGTGTGTTAGTCTGTGTGTGGAAAAAAAACAAAAACAAGCTGCAGCGCCACCTGCTGGGCGGAGTTATACACTGACCTACTAAATTCTTAGCATTATCTAATATATAAAAGTAAAAGCCTAGCGGCGTGTATTAGTGTGTGTGTGTGTGTGTGGAAAATGAATGTAGTGTGTGGGGGGGGGCAGTAAATGAATGTAGTATGTAGTGTGGAAGAGAGGGGGGAAGGTCTTAATATAATGAGGGGGGTAGGTTATTAATTTAATTTTGGAGTGCAGGTGGGGGCTAATTATTGGGTGCTATTTTATTTGTGGGGTGATGGTGGGACAATTTCATTTAATAGAGGGGCCTATGAATTTATAATGGGGTAATTAGACCTTTAATTTAATGCTGGGGTGGTTTGGGATCTATTTATTAACTGTGGGCTGGTTTTGGAAATGAGGTCTATTTATTAAATGTGATTATGAATTATTTAATGCCTGTGATTGTTGTGTGAAATGGTAATATTTGTTAAATGTAAATGCTATTTAAATTATTATTGGGGCTGTTTGGAGGGAGGGAAATAGGTTAATATATTAAATGTGTTTGCTATCTAATGGCAGGGTTGGTTGGAGAGAAAGAGATATATTTAGAAAATGTGAATATTATTTTAATGTTGTGGCTGGAGGGAGGCCTAATTATAAAATGAGTGTGCTATTGATTTAACATCGGGACTGGTTGGAGTTTTCTAAATTTCATGCCTCCAACATTCCAGGATCCAGACAACCAGCAAATGAGCTAAAGTAACCAGCAGCCACAAGTGGTGACAGTGACAAGACAGGTAGGGGAGAGCAGGACAGTCTGACAACTGTCCTGAATCTGGCGAGACAGTCCTGAACTTGGGTGACTGTTTCGCTTAGGATAGTTGGGAGGTATGTCCCGCTTCACCGTGTACTGCTCGTGAAGGCAGAACTGTGTGCACCGAACAGTAGTGCACACAGTATTGCCTGTGTATTTGTCTAAAATGATAACCATGCTACATCATAGGGGGTTACCCAGTCTAAAGTGCCCAGGCCCCACAGAGCCTTAATCCAGCTCTGGGGGGCATAAATATATATATATATATGGATTAAGCACCACTACAATAGCCTCTTTTTATATAGATAAATATATATTGTACCAAAAACCACCCTTTAAGGATGGGCCGCTGCTGTGTGCTTGCCCCCTGGGCTGGAATCTGCCAGCCCTCCCCTGATGGGGTCTGGTGGGTTGGGTGGACAATCATTTTAATAGACAATACTTAAATTATATAATTATGTTTACATTGTTGTATTTCTATAGTAGTTATGTAGAATTGATGTATTAGTATGGAAATTATACAGTGAATGAACCTAATCCGCATTTCAAACAGTTGCTTTCATTGCTCATCAAGCTACAACATGGCTGTACTTCAGAACAGTATATTGCAGGCTCACCTGATTGGAGCGGACTCATCCCCTTTCTCTAGCCAGTCCTGAGGAGGAGTGATGTACATGCACCATAAGCCCCAGTTATAGCCATGTGCGGCATTGGCGTATTGCTGCACCTCAAATGTATTGTATTTAATGTTGTCAATCGCTGGCAAAATGATTCGTCTTCTGTCTTCTTTGATCCTTGTGATGATAGGTTCAGCCCTGCATTCAGAACAGCATTTCAGAAAGACCACCCTTTTTCTAGACTTTTTTTAAACAGTGTATCTCAGTCTTACTGTACAGTTAAAGTGTAACTGATGCTTAAACTCGGTGAATACAACCACTTTAATCCGTGAACCAAAATTAATGAGAATGCAGCCTATCACATCACTAGGAACTAATGACATGACTGAGACATGAGGCCACTGCGTGGTTTAGTTAGAGAAGTTTTCAGCTCCTTGCATCTAATTGGAAATTTAGCAAGCAGAGCATGTGTACATAACATACAAATATCTGTATTGCAGGGATTTATTGTGTCTCATCAATGAGTATGGATTTGCTATAAAAACCTCCATTAGTAACTAGAAATTAGGACATTTGATGAACCACTTTTACTCTGATGCATCCAGATAGAGAACATCAATACATTAAGTAGGAAAAATCTATTTTGCCTTTATTATTTGCTTTAATTCAGATGAAAATAATTTATTCTCTGTAATTTTGGAGAGCATAGCATTACTTATAAAAGTCCAAGATTTTGAAAGAGCTGAGCTTTGTTTTATGATCATTATTTTGCCTTGTTATTATTTGCATTTTGTCCATATATACTCTTCATAGTTCTTATTAATATTACAAGGAAATATTTCTGGCACCACAAAATGTGACTGACGGAACATTAAGCCATGCTCTAATGGGTGTAATAAGCTGTCACTTCTAGGACATCCAAAGTAAGTAATTATCTCCTTCTCAGCCTGTTCATTCAGGCAACAGGCAACTTCATGTTCCATATAGAGAAGGAGATGCTGATAGTGCTATAGTCTCTTTAATTGTAATTGTTTGTGCAGTTTAAGTCTGCAAATGTCACATGAAATTCTTTTTTTAAGTATAAAGTGTAAACGTGGTCAGTTAATGGGTGAAAGATTGCCTGGTTCTGTTTTCTAGAGCTTTGTTTAACAAGTTGTATCTCAAATTGGAAATGCAAGTTGTCTTGCTCTGTCTTTGTCTGTTAATTAATCCAATCATACAAATACATAAATGGTATCATAGAAGAATGAGGACAAGCTGAGTAAGTCTGTATATAGTCACCTTCCCATTAAAAATACCTTTGAAACTATAAAGGTCAGATAAGCTGCATTAATGCTGTTCCTGATAAAGACAAAATAGTTATGCTTCACCTCCAGGCAAACAGATGGAAGGACATATGTGGAGACCACCAGGGACTCTACCAGCTACCCAAAGCTCCTCTCAATTAGTTTTCACACCTTGCATTAAGGCTGTTTGTAGAATTTTCTTTTATTGGTTGAGTGAAGGAAGAGAGTTTTCAGCTAAGTTTACAGTGGTGCAGGTTTATGTATTTTATTCCATCTTTTGTTGTGTCGTGTTTGGAATTCACCAGTATGAATAATAATAACTTCGTAGCAGGTGTTATTGTATTTGTTAATTAGTTTTGCCATTCACAAACACTCTTTGTTCATTTTTTGCAGGCAGTACATTAACGACAATGAAATGTATTATTGTCTTGAAATAACAGAACAATGTTTATAAAGAGAGTGAAAGTTACTCAGATGTGGCTTGGAGGTAAAAAATACTTCCATTCAAAGAAGCACAGGATGGAACAGATTAACCCCCACATGGTGGTTAACAGGTAGAAATATTGACTATAAGATAAAAATAGTAAAGAAAAAGAGGAGCTATATAACTTGTAAGCATTGCTTCATTTTTTATCAAATATTTTTAAATAATGGAGATATACTTATTATTATTATTATTATTATTATTATTATTATTATTATTATTATTATTATTATTATTTTATTATGGACTATTTTTTATTTGATGACCAGTTAAACTTAATAATATATAACAATGTGAAACGTCAGTTTCCATGTTTACCTAATTTTAAACAAATATTTTTCATTATTTATTCATAATCCCTTATTGTGATGTATGTAGTCAAGATTTATTAAAGATAAATATAAAAGTTATATGTTTCACAATGGAGACTGTATTAATAACAATTAATAGAATAAAGGTTGCTGTGGCCATTCTGCCTCCTAAGTATTTCACTATTATCCCTGCTGTTAAAAAAAGAGTGGTGAAATTAACATTTTAATTGTGTCTTCCACTGTGCGTTTCTGTCATTATACATTGAATGATGCATAAAATGTGTTGTTGTAATTAGTAAAACAAGTATAAGATAATCTAAAAATAAATTCACAGCTGATCCTCCATTCACCAGTACCTTGTGTTTGGCCACTACAATAGGAATACATGTCTGAGTCATGTACTGTCCTTTCTTTGCTAAACAGGAAGGATGACATTAATTTAAATGTAGTGTCAAGCAATTACTAGATAGAGCATGCTGACTGGAAGGTTCACATTGTGAACTATAAAAGCTTACTGAGCCTTTACCATCCAGTGTTGAATTCCACATGAGCATCAAAAAATCCAACAATTGGTGAACTGGCCGCCTTCCATCCTTGTATCCGAGCTCGAATCAGTCCTTCGCGCCTGGTGTTACGAACAATTTTCACAAGTCCTGGGTACCTCTTATTCACATATTGGTCCAAGTTAAATTTTAGTTCAACTATTAAGTAAAACAGAGAAATAGTTCAATGATGGAATCCATTTTAAGGCTTTTATCAAAATGTTGTTTTTTCAGCATCATTTTAAGTGGGTGGGGTATGGTTTTTCGGTAGCGAGAATCCCGACACCCACTTTCCCTACAAAAAAAAGACGAAAGTGTTAAAAAACTATGTGACTATTGATAGACTTACCTTTACAGCAACTTCGCAGCTAAGCGATGCACCACAATGCTGACCGCAAGTCATTACTAATGAAGAGGTGTCCGGCAGTACAGTTTCTTGTCATCACGACTTGGATTCCTTTAAATTTAAAGCGGCGATGTCGAGTTAAGTGTTTAAACACTTAAAATGCGGTGGCTTGACATTGCTGCTTTAAATTTAAAGGAATCCAAGTCGTGATGACAAGAAACTGTACTGCCGGACACCTCTTCATTAGAAATCACTTGCGGTCAGCATTGTGGTGCATCGCTTAGCTGCGGAGTTGCTGTAAAGGTAAGTCTATCAATAGTCACATAGTTTTTTAACACTTTCATCTTTTTTTGTAGCGCAAGTGGGTGTCGGAGCAGTGGTAATCGTTAATACGATTACCACCATTTTAAATATTGTGCTTTATATGCCCATTATAGTATAGTAAGTGCTGATGCCTGTTTATAAAAACAATATGTTAAAGTGCATATTAGAGCTGAATACATTTATCTCTATAGCATAACACTTTGCTGTCTCAAACAATTGAACAGAGTTCAGTGAATAAACATGAGTTCAGTAAACAAATGTACAATTAGGTTGATTATTAATGTTGATTAATGAAATTTTCCCTTTATTTTGAGAATTAAAGTCCATATCTGCCACAGGGGCGAGTTGCTAGCAGTTTCCTTACAGATACTCGCTAATCACCTTGTTGATGACATAGAAACACTCTGCTCCCTCCCTGTCATATTGTTATGCAGACTTTCCATACCTTTTAGTCTCAGTCTACTGGTCAGCTGCTCCTCTTCCCCATGTAATTCTACGGCTTCCTGACTCTTATATAAACCCTCATCACTACCAACATTTCCTGCAGAGATTCCAATTACACTCCAGATATTCTTTTTCCTTCCTGGGCAAAAATTATGATTGATTGTAACAATTTCAAACTAAGCACAGCATTGCAATGAACAAAACTTCTATTGCCACTGATATGGGCAGAGGTGGATGGAATCTGAACCACATACTAAAGTTTTGTTAGGACCAGGTTCCTTATGTATAGTAGCAACCTCTAAACCGCAGGAACTTAACTTGTTGCTAACTCATTGCAATATCATAGCAGATGCTGGAGTATTATACTGTTATAATTTTTGTCCTTTAAAGAGAGAGTTATGAACAGTATTACATTTAAATTGTTACACAATCATGTCTGATGATAGTCACCCTAGTTGTGTGTGAGCCAATTTACCTATATTAGATATACATGTGAACTTAATGCTAGGATACTAAGGTGCTATTTAAAGCACGTAGACAGTTACAAATGAACCATTTTCAAGCAGTTATGGAGAATAGACATAGATCCATGCAACATTTTGATCCAGGAGGAGTTTATCCAAAAAAGCAACACTGCTGGGGCATTCACTCATGACAGTGCCATGGACATATGAAGATTGGGCCACCATGCCACTAGCATCGGTGGTCCTGTTCTGGGAAACAAACTGTTTAGGAAAGGGGCAGATGCAGTCTTATATGACTTGTACAGGGTAACAGATGAGCCCCAATCACTTAACTAACAACTGGGCACAACAGACATATCCAAATGTATAAACCTGTTATACTTAATCACAGATGGGATATGGCATGTTAACATGCGCTTGCACATTTGATTAACCAAAAGCATGCCCTTGGAGTTGGGGTAAGAGTGTTATCTCAGCAGGACCTTTCATTGAAGCCTTGCACAATGGGGGAAAAGAGGCATAGGTGCATAAATTATGTCACAGGAGGTGTGATACAATTGGTTAACTTTAAATTTAAAGATCAGTGCCCTTACCAATTCAGGCTGTTCTGAAGGTATTGTGAGAGCAAGTGGTAATTAAGTGGATGTACTCAATAAAGTGGCCACTTAGCTACATAATGCTTACTTGATGCACGTCTTGTCTTTCTTGATGTATTATTTTAACCATGAGATATTATAACAATTGTAAAACAAGTTTCATACATGGTTAAAAGTAATTTTTGTGGGTTATATGTAATATGTAAGTATGATATATGAAGACTGTTATTATTGTTCTTCTTAGATTTTATAGCTCAATAATCCTTAAATCAAGATCTCAGAGCACAGGCAGGTCCGTCTGGTTGTAATATACACAGCTATACAGAAGTGCTTTCATTAAACTACTTAAAAAAAAAAACACCTGGCAGAATGACAAGCTTTTCCAAAAAACTAATAACTTCTAATAAAACAAATATTTTAGGCTTTAGAGATCTTCCAATAACAAGTATTACACCAGAAATCCAGTACTGTCAGAATTATTCATATGTGTACAGACAATGCCGAATGTTCTCTGAGAGGTCTGGCATAATTCGTTTGTGTACAGTAGATGAAAATTATTTTATTCTGTGCTACAGAAGTTATCACTTACCATTGTCACTATTGTCATCTACTAGTATTATCTCTTTCAGGAGATGAGATGGGGTGTGGTTGACCACACTGTGCACTGACCGTAGGATAACAGACAAAGCTTCATTTACAAAGATGAAGACCACCGCAATCTGAGGCAGGTCATCAGGGTAACTCATCAGCTTACATCTGTAAGGGGGAAATAAACCGGTGTAAATGGGAATAAACCGCAATAAAAAACAATAAAAATATACATTATATTTCACTCATGTCCAGCTACGTATAGGGATGCTGGCGATATATCATAAAAGGAAGTTTACGCTCTTTCTGCTCTTCTGAAAATGTTGGAAATGTCATTATTTACCAAGCTCTAATAACAGACATGAATGAACATGCCAGGGATCGCTGCATCAATCATTTCTACAGATACTATGACAAATAAGTTTTTTTTTTAAATCAAATTGCTCCTAATGAACTGTTAACATTTTTTTCTGCATTTTTCACTTCAGGAAGATGATGTAGTAGATGATTGTGAGGGGTAATGGGTCAGTGAAAGTGATACTGGGAGGAAATAAACACAAATAGAGTAAAAAGAGTAAAAAGAGTGGGGATGTAATGCAAATATAACGGAAATGTTTCAAGAAACCCTTGTTTGCCCATTTATTGAAAATACTACCCAGGCTGAATGATCCAATCTTAGAATGTTAGCTCTGGTGGGCAGGGACCTCTCTACCAATTGTTCCATGACTGTTCACTGTCTGACTCCCTGGTATGTCCTGTCACGCCTTTTGCTGCACTCTATGTGAGTCCCCATAGCATTACCCACACTCAGCTGTGTTACTTATGTATATTACCTTATCTATTTGTTACTTGCCTCTGCATCCGGCACTAATGAATCTGTGGTGCCTTATAAATAAATAAGTAATAATAACATGCAGGGACTGATGAACCAATAGGCTGATCAGTCTACAGCGCAGGGTGCTGGGTCCTGGGAGCCGCATGCGCTGATGGAATATCATTTTTTTCTCCCCTAAATGCTATTTTTTTGCATTTCAGTGGCTGGGCTGGCTTGAGTCATTGGGGTCATCACTGGTCCTAAGGGGGTGGCCCCAACAGTCATGATTGCACACAGGTAAGTGACATGTTTTTGGTTACATTGAATGGTGGGGGGAGGTGAAAAATTGTCTAAGGGGTGATGAAATGGTTGAAGGGGTTGTAAATAGGCTAAAGAGAGATCATGAAATGGCTATAAGGGGCTGATTAAGTTGCTGAAATGGGATGATTAAGTGGCTGAAGAGGGCTGATGAAATGGCTTAAGGGGAATGATGAAATGGCTGAGAGAGTGCATTTTAGCAGATTTGGGCAGGGGCATGATCTCTGCATTGTGTGACGGTCACAAGGATGTTCTCTTTATTGTGTGGATGTGGCAGGGATGCTCTCTGGGGTCTCTGCTGTCACTAGAATGCTAAATACTAGTCAGATGGGGCAAGCAGATGTTTTGTATTTGATTATAGCTCTTTGTAAACAGTGGTCATGTATTTTATTGTCTGTATATGCCTGTGCTATGGGGTAGTTTTTTTTCTGGCTATAATAGAGTATTGTGTTTGAATTTAAAGCCTAATCATTCATGGATTGATAACATTTTGCATTATAATTCATTTTATGCATATTTTCAAAACAGATTCCCAAGTTCCTAGAAGCAATACAAATGACAAGTATGTTGGAAAAACAAGAAAGAGAGGAAGCAGGTAGTCAGAGCTGCAGGAGCAGGTGAGAGCAAACAGCACAGTCTTTCTATATCTGAATGCTGGAGAATACTCCTGATTATTCACATTCAGGACTATTCCTGTACGCCTGGAAATAATTAATGAAATCCACATATATGGCATAAATGATATGCTCAAGGTCACCATAGCTCCCTATGTGCATTCATCGGTTGTTGTGTATGTGCCGCATGTGCAGTATGATGTTTTGTTGCTGAATACGAATGTAAACATGAGAGGGGCTGGGGGCACTACGTGTGTATTGTCCTTTGGAGACTGGATACCTTAGTCAGGCCCTGTTAACATGAATGGTTTGCTTAGTTTCCCTTTCTGATGATTGAGTACCATATGTGACAAGGCCTCAAATGTGGAGGCAAACTGGTCCATCGTCATGTTCAATTTCTAATACCCAATGGAAAGCACAGAGGGTATCATTTTATTACTGTCTTCATGATTACACCCATCCACTTCCTTATTTGTGAAACATTTGTTGTAGACAATGTTGTAGAAAATGAATATAGTGTAAGAAGTGGATATATTAGCTGTATAGTGAAATCTGCAAACTGGAAAACTTGCAGGGTTAGAGGGGTAATATTTGTGTGACTTAATAGTAGATTATTCACTTGGAAAGGCTTACCAGGGATTCCGCGATCTTACCAAGTTGCAACATGTTTGAACATGTCACTATTTTTCAACATGTTACTATTACAAATTTAAATTAGATATATTGGGGCTGATTTAGAGTCAGGTGTAAATTTTAACCCGGGCACTAAAATGGGTACAAATACAACATTTGTTGTTCTTGCAGGGCAAATAGTGCACACTCTTGCATGCTACACACGCATCATTTTCAACTGTATTATTACTAGAGACAAAAGAAAGAAGCACTGGGTATGAATCAAAACCTAAAAAAAATCGAAATAGTTAAAAATAATGCACTTGTATCACAAATCCATCTAAAATTTTTCCACATGATAATTAAATAGCCACAGATCGATATGTACTCATTCATAATTGCAACAAGCTTCACATAGACATTTATTAGTGAGGAATGTAAACACAGCTATGATCATAAAAGTTTTTACTGCAATTAGGGTTTGATAAACAAACCCCTTACCCTGTGAGATCTCTAGCAGTTGATCACTAGATAAACTATCTCTATGGGTTCCACATGGTGGTCTCCATAAACTTGGTGAACGGCTGCAACAGTCCAAAGATAGATACACCACTCTACAGCCAAAAAACTGTAATGACAAACTGTATACTGCAGACCAGTCGGACACTGATATCAATTTCTGCCATGAGTGCTGCTCTAGTCCAAATGCTGACGCATTTCATCACTTTGCCTGCTTTTTTCAGAGGCATTACAATTTTATAATTAATAAAGTGGGAATACTTTTGCCAGTACCACATACTATATATATTGTGACATAATTAGTGCTTGGTGAATTTGTGTTTTTTTAGCTGTATTATTAAACTGTATTTTAAAGTTGGGGTAGGTTATGTCCCCTCCTCATAATTCTAAATTCTAGTTTGTGCATTTTATATTCCCCCCTTTTTTTATTTATAGTATATCTGCAACATGCTTCTATATTGAAATACTTTTCTTATAATTTACTATTCATGTATATGTGTGTGTGTTGGTGTTTTTTTTTATACTTCCAGCAGTATTTTCCTATCAGCCTTCACCAGACCCATGGCTTCGAACTGGCCAAAGTTGAACAGTACAAGCTGTTTTCAAGATAGATAAGTTGATTTTCTTAGAAATTAATGAAATCGAAGAAAACAAACCAATCATTTCATTTAATATCTCTATACAATTTTAGTTACCTGATTTATGATATGAAGAAGGAAATAAGATGTGATATTACACCTAATATGATTTTCTGAATGTAGGAAACGTAGGAATGTAGGAAATAAGGGTCCCTGTTCTAGACACAATCTGTAATATTTCACGTTCCAGGAGAGAACAAGAGGGAAGCCTCAGCTTTTAAATTTATACTTTTGCACCCGACTCACAGATCTCTTGAGAGATAAAGAAAAGATGGCACTTTAAACCTGTCAGCCTTGGTTAAGGATCTCGGTATCTCACATATGGCCTTTCTTTTCTTTTAACATTTTTCATAGGGATTCTTAACTGGAGAAAACCTTTGCTGTGCCGATCAGTCAAAAATCACTTGGGTTTTTGGGGATTAATTGCTATTCTGCTACTACTCACTCCATATATATATCTATAGAACTATGTGTCACTGTTTTATATGTGCTGATAATTCAAAAGTATTTTATGTTTATCAGCAGGAATCCCAGCAAAAGATAACACCAGATGTTCATGCACTTCCCTCCTGTGATTTTATCATTCTCTGTACTTGATTAAATCTAGCTGCAGACATTATTATTATTATTATCCTCCTTATTGTTATATAAAACTGTCAGCTTTAGTCGGTGCTGCATACAGAATTGTAAAGACAGTTTTGATGCCTGACCAACCTTACAGTGTTGACTGGGACAGAAGGGAATAAAGGGATATTTCCAAGGTTCCATTGATCTCATGCAGCTCCTTAAGGGTCATTTAAGAACTGCAAAATCTGCAGACAGCATTATGTTTTGCTATGTGCACAAATGCATGTCAAGATGCATGACCAATTTAGGGAAACACTTTTGTAAAATCAATTGGTCCCTAATTTTGCAAGTTGGTGATGCTTTGGAAAATGTGAAAATGTCACATCAAAGTCCAGCCTACTACCATTTTAGGGCCACCCACTTAAGTAATTTAAACTCTTCCATTTTTACACTACATTCCAACTGGTTTAGGTTAGTTTATATCTTTAATTTATCATGATAGTGAGGAGACATAGACTTTTTTGATGATTTTTAGTACATTGGTCAAAGTGTGCCATGTGCTATCCTCCAGAAGTACAAGGGGAAGTTGCAAAGTACATCCCATTATCATCACCATCATTATCACCATTTATTTATATAGCGCCACTGATTTTGCAGTGCTGTACAGAGAACTCATTCACATCAGTCCCTGCCCCATTGGAGCTTACAGTCTAAATTCCCTCACACACACACAGACAGACAGAGAGAGAGAGATACTAGGGTCAATTTTGATAGCAGCCAATTAACCTACTCGTATGTTTTTGGAGTGTGGGAGGAAACCGGAGTCCCCAGAGGAAACCCACGCAAACATGGGGAGAACATACAAACTCCACACAGATAAGGCCATAGACGGGAATTGAACTCATAACCCCAGTGCTGTGAGGCAGAAGTGCTAACCACTAAGGCACCGTGCTGCACAAGCGTAGGGGCTAGACTTAATTTTCAGGACCTACTGGAAAAGTAACTGCTTGTGCGCATAAGCTGCACTTAGCAAAGAACTCCTGTGCAACTCCTTCATTGCATGCTGGGTAAATATCATCAATAAAAGCTTTATCATCTATCTATGATTTTTAGATATAGATACTTAATTACATTTTGTGTCTAGTTAATGCATTTTTTTAAAGGGCTCTTATACTTTCGTTAACAAGAATACAAGCTATACATTGTAATGTGCAATTTTCATAAGCATGATAAGCATTGAGCAAAGTCTTGCGTATTGAAAAATACTTTGGCTTGTTCACTTTAATATTCTCCTCTTTACCCATGCCATTATTTTTCCTATTTGGTGAAAAGTATCAACTCTTGTCTTTAATCATTTGTGTTTGATCTGTATTTATAACAAATAAAGTCATTTACTTGCACAACATAAATGCAAGGTTACTGAAAGTATCATTTTCAAATCTTTAGAACAATCCAATACAGAACAAGGTATCATTAAGTCAACAGCCAAGGAGAAAGCTAGAAAACAAATGTTATGTTGCAAACTGATATCTGAGAGGAATAATAAAGAAGCAAACCATATCAAAATGTAGCATCCAGACTTTTCTCTATAGCAAACACATACTGAGCCTGATTTAAAGCATAAAACTACATTCAAATATGTGTGCAAACGGGTGCATTTTTGAGTTGCACCTATATTAAGATTGGATGCAATGAGAGATACAGTCAGAGCAAATATATGCTGTTATCTAGATGTGGAATAAAGATTAGTTACCATCATCAACTTAATAATGATGAGTGTCTGACACGGGGGTGGGGGGTCAACAAATATGGTGTCCCCTGCAAAAGTGGTATCCAGAACCAACCTCTGCCAGCCTTGACTGGTCACACTAAAAGAGAGACCTATAGCATATGGTTCCCTAGTCATAATGTGAACAAGGCCCAGCAGGGCTGGAGCTGCTGAAAGATTAGGCCGGAATAAAATTGAGAGGTTCCCCTCTAGAGTTGACTAGCCCTATGCTGGATAGCACTGAGGCTCTTCCTGACACCTCCAGTGTTGTGTGTGGCAGGGTAATAGTGCTATTGTGGAACTACAAGTATCATTCATTTCTGGCAGTCATTGAATGCTTAAACATGCTAAAGCTTGTGAAATTACTAGTGCCAACTAGTACATGCTGGAACATGTACTTCCCCGATAGCTGTAATAGAAAAATAAAGACACAAATTCAGGTTTAAAAGAATTGAATTGAAATTATTACACCCCAAAACTCATCCACAATTTAATAAGCTTTTAAATCCAAAGGGAATATATTCTTCATCAGCATAGTCTAAACAAATCCAAAAATACAACAAATTCTTCTCCTGAATGGGACTAAATTACCCCAGTAAAGATCGTCAAGACATTTCCCAGTTCCAATTACCCCTTTTACCCAATAATAGAGAGAAAAGAGGTTGTCTGCATATGGAGCACACTAGGATATCAAAAATGTGTTAAAATGCAATAACTTTTAAGGAATTGCTTTAAAATAATATTGTAGCTTTGTTAAAAAGAGAATAGTAAACCTTATAGTGAAGAATGTGTAAAAGAGTGGAATATTGTGAGTAAAAGAGACAAATGGTGAGATCCGCAGTCATTACAACCAGGGAATGGGTAGATGCTTTAAGTGTACGTGTTTCCTTTTCTAATACTTAACAGAAATTCACTGTGAGATAATGCATTATTAATCCACGATCTACTCTGAACACATACACTTAACACTGTTCAGTTGCTAAAAGACCCCCAAATCTCTTATCAGGAGAAAGTAAACTCTCTTCTGTTAATTATTATAAGTGCCATTTTAATTTGCGCTTAAGTTTCTTAAACATAATTATAGAGATGTGGAAATTTGAGTTCATAACAGTTATTATTTTCAAGCTTCTTGCATCAAGCTTGATAGCACATTCTTTACTGAGATTTAATATTTCACTCTTAATAAAGTTACAATATTATTTTAAAGCAATTCAATAAAAGTTAATTAACAAATTTTTGGTATCATAGTGTGTAACCTTTTTTTTCTCTTTGTTGGGTATAATATTATGTCTAGGTAGTACCTCCCCCAATAATCAATTCAATTTGACTAATCTGTATTGATATAAGAGGGGATTGTTGATACAAGGTACTTTCTGACTTTGTCAGTTCATTTGATGCCTTCTGTGGCCATATCCAAGTGCTCCCTGACAGATGCACAGAAATGTCCCAAAACTGTCTTATATTGGCCTCTCACTTACAAACATCTATAGTTGTTTAAGGAATTCTGTTTATTAAAAATAATTTAATGCAGGAACTTCTTCCTATAACTTGTACCACTGACTCTTAGTGACCTAGGATTTTCTTTTTTTGGGTGCATGGATACCAAAAGCTGGGCACAGATTGGCGGATCTTGTTAGATTGATTACAGTTAGGATATTTCCAATTTAACTGGCTCAACAATAATCAGATCAGACCCAATGATTGTACTATTGAATGAAAACCCGTGCAGTACTGATCAGATTTTAACAAGGCATGACTGAAAATCTGATTAGCTGTTGATTATAATCTGTATATGTATGCACTATTATTAGCAAAGTCCACTGTATTGGGCTCCTCATGATATCATTGGCCATCATCACTAAATTACCAGATTATTAACTTGCTCTAACCAAACACAATTGGACATAGATGCAGTAAAGCAATAATCAAGTTCTGCCACCAGATATGCTATAACAAACTGTAGACAATCTGCAAATCTTTAAATAAATATCACGATCAGTGGGGCAAACACATGCATGGTCTATATAAGTGTTTTTTTTACTGAAATTATTTTATAAGGAGAAGTGAAATAATGATCTTCACTAACACTAAATAAAAAAAGTAAACTCACATGTATTTGATACAGTACCTGACTTCTACACTTCTGGGTATATTGCTATAAACATATGTAAAACACACATCCCCTGTATATAGAAGAACACAATAATCAAACCTTTATTTTTTTTTAAAGATTTCTTAACAATAATTGAATTTAATTTTTAATTCTCTCTCTCTCTCTTTCTCTATCTCTCTCTAATTCATTATAGCCATAGCCTCTTTTAAACAGGTCATTGGTGTAGATTAGACAGAGCTCAGAGGGGTTGCTCACTACATCATGTACCATGTGACTGTTCATTGCCATGATTGTCCATTACACTGTGCAGAATCCTAAATCGTAAATTGTAGTCTGAAGAAACAAATCAAGGAAAAATGATGAATACCAAGATCCTTCTTATAGTTTTCCACGTGATTTATGTTACTAAACTATTTTTACAGAACATGGGATTCCTTCTGTAAACTCCTCCAGTACACAGTTAATAATTGAAATAAACAAAATTGACACATAGGTACTGCACAAGAGCTGACACTCATGCATCTTGGGGACTGTCACTCTGCCACCTGACTTCCATACTGTTCTTGTCAGCTTGTCCTCAGCATAACAGCAAATGGACTCAATGGGGCATAAAGTACTCTTCTGCCCTCTAGCAGGTGCAAAAGATACACCTTCTAACAGGCATATACCCATGTTTCTGCAGTTCTGCATGAGAATTTGGGTGAACTTGCCCTTACTGGACTCATCATCCTTTTACCTCTCCAGCCGTAAGGAGGCGCAGGTGCGTGTAACTCAACATTTGCATTCGCTTTGTGGGCATGTGCAGTTTGAATTTGTGAAATGTACACTATGCAAACTGTTGTAAGCTCACACAGAATCAAGCTCAATGTCTCTGCATTTCTGCATGGCTCTCGATAGTCTTCCACTTGGAACTCTGACCATCATATCCCTCAACTACAACTCTTTATTTGTCCCCATTGTCAATACTTACATCAGCATAACTTCAGTTAACACCTAGGCCAGGTAAAAGCTATATCAATGGACTTGGACTTGACTCAAACATCTTATCAAACTCGAATAGACTCCCCCGATCTACAGCTAGTGGCTCTTTCCCAGATTTTGGAGAAAGCATTTTTAATCTTAATCTTCCAATTCTGCCACTGACTTGTGATCTCTCCCGAGGATGGTACTCTCAACTCATCTAATCAACGGGGCGCAGTCCACTAAATGTTATTTAGCCAAAGGGGCATTATACCATTTGATGCATAGATATTCTGATTTTATATCATAACTTAAATTCATTATGCCATCAACTACCTGTAGTACTGGATTTAATATGACAGAATAGAACCAAGATAAATATCCATATATTTTTACAACTAGTTACAAATTCATCTCCTTTCAGTCTCCATTTATAATGAGCAAATATATGCTTTCCAAGCTTAAAGTTTAGCTTATTTTCAAATTAAACATAACACAGTTAAACATTTAACATCTTAATAATTTTGCCATACATTTTAGTAAATCACGTTGGTTGTATTAACTTTATTTCATATAGAGGTCCACAATCTTTCAGCATTAGTTTGACTTGTCATATCCCTACTCCGTTCTTTTAATGGATCCTTCACCTTCTACTATCTTTCAGTCTGTGATGTATCCCACTTGCCTCCAGTCCACTCATCCCATTCCATAGCAAGTAGCCTTGCCCTCACTTACTCAATCACACAATTGGAGAGTTCACTATATGCTTCAAGACTGGCACACTGATCTTCTTATATTTCTTGCTGCTGTGAGCATTCTGATGATGGATACAGGTTTTTCTATACTCAATATGGTCCATCTGAAACATGTGGTTAATAGACACTTTAAGTACTGATTTATCCAAAGAACCTTACTGATAAGGGGCCTGATTCATTAAGGAAAGTTAAGCAAAAAATTGAGTATGGTTCTTACTCAAGTTTTCTAAAGAAAACTATGTTGCAATGCAAGGGGTGCAAATTAGTTTATTATTTTGCACATAAGGAAAATATTGGCTGTTTTTTCATTTAGCACACAAATACTTGGTAGCGTATTTATACACAGATATTTAAAGTTGATCTAGGATATGCCCTACCCCAAATATAAATCTGACATGACATTTTAAATTTATCTACCACTCCAATGCAACATGGTTTTGCCTTACTTGCTTACTTTTGCTTAACTTTCCTTAATGAAGCAGGCCCAACATATCTATCGGAACTCTGGTCATTTCTGAATATTCCTTTTGTGAGTGCAATATCTTCTCACATGAATGGAATCACGATAGCTCACAATATATATAGACAAAAACATAAGTAAAAACATTGCCTGTCTGGCACTGACTACACATTTCACATAGACCCTCTCTCAAGAGTGAATGACCGTATGTCCCACACACAAATCAAACATGTATTATTACTTACCTCCTCCCCAGGTCTGAGAGAGAGATTGAGGGAGATCTGCAGCCTTTTACAGCTCCTAATTAGTCTGCTATGAGCCTGCAGACCAGAAGACCTGGACTGGGCCTTACGCATCGAGCCCATCCTGTTCTCTCCATACAAAACACCGGTGACCCTTAACAGCTTTTCCTGAAGCCGAGCACACTTTTGGATGCTGCTTTCTATACAGAGCAATCTCCCTGGGTTCAGAGGCAAGCAAGTCTGTCACAATATATATATATATATATATATATATATATATATATATATACAGTGATTGACAGAGACAAGCAGGTGATGACAACTGATAACAATAAAGTGGTCTGACTCTAGAAAAAACATAAAAAGGGAGGTAAAGGGACACGTGGGGAGGTGTGTTTTGGTTATGAAGTACACAGTGATTTTATAATTTTTCTATACTTTCACAGTAATATGAAAGAATAAAAAATAACATGGTGCGAACTGCACTGGTCTAATTATTGATAATTTTATAACTGACTTAATAACAAACCTTTCAGTCCACTCAGTACATACAAAGAACAAAGTTCTTTACAATAAATAATGTGTCCATTCCTTGTTGTCCTGAGTGACCCAAATCTAGTGTCCCTGCTCAGCTATTTTACCATGGATGTCAAGAGCTATTATTATTCCACATATAATAGCCAGTCTAGTTGAAAAGAGAAATCCCAAGCAGTTTTCATCCCTGCTGACCTCCTCTTCCGGAGCATTTCTGATAGATTACTCGCTGTTACCGTGGCTACCTCTGGCCTCCATCACAGTAATGTGTTTGAAGAAAAATTTCAGGTGCATAAACCGTACAGTTACAATGCTGGTAACAGCTGACGCTTGTTGGATACATGTGAAATTTGAATTACGTGATGCTTGGATTCACATGACTAATTTGGTGACCAGACAATATACTGCAACCGATTGGTTGAATGAAAGTATTTACAATAATCTGGAAGCTGAGATGATGTTAATTTTAGTAATGCAACTTTAGCATTTCATTAATGTAATCCTGTTTAATTTGGATTATAATTTTAGTATCATGACAAAACTATTTCTATAATATATATATATATATATATATATATATATTTCTATAATATATATATATATATATATATATATATATATATATGTACATATATATATATATATATATATATATATATGGCATAGGTACAACAGAATGAAGGCGCAATGGTGATGTTAACAGATATTACTGAACAAGGTGGGTAAGTAAATAAGCATGTGGATTCAGTACAAATCTCTGGGTTGGTATTCAACAAGATATACAATTCGTCCAGTCTTAATCCAAATGTAAGACAGAGTAACCAGTCATATCAAAACATGAATGTGCAGGATTCCACTCTAAAAGCAGGGTGGAGTAGAAAAGTTCATGTGCAACTCGTACACACTTGCTAGGCTGCTGTATCACAGCTACAATTCATTGTCATCAGAGGACAGAAATGTTCAAAAGGTGTGTGGAAATTCAGTTCATCAGATAATACAAATCAATAGTTAAAGGCGTACCAGAGAGTAATATAAAACCAGCTTATCTGTAACAGGGTCTACAGGGGGGGATCCCAGCTCCACCTAGTAGATCAGGAACGGACAAACAGGAACCACGAGCGATATTTCTTAGATACGGCAGACGTTCCGAGTGTATACACTGCTCTCAGACTCCAATCAACCAGATAAATAGAGATAAAAGAGCTATATAGTGTAGTAATTTATGTATACCAGATAGATATAAAAAACCCAATAATTGGGAGCGTACCAGAAAATAGTATAAAACTGGCTTATCTGTATCAGGGTCTCCAAGGGGGAATCTCAGCTCCGCCTAATAAGTCAGGAACGGACAATACGGCGACCGCAATAGACGATATTTCTTAACCACGGACCGACGTCTCAATGAAAGTACCGCTCTCAAACTCCATTCAGCCAGAATGTTAAAAGGAAAGGAGCCATATAGTGTAGTAATTTATGTACAATGGATTTATTCAGCAAACATAAAAATGCAAACTCACATTCAGCAAGATAAATAAAAGCTTATCTGTACTCAGCAGTTAGTCAACTTTTACCAGTATGGATCCCTGGAAGGTTTCTGGTTATTACCGGCGATCTCCGCACAGAAGTATCAGGTATATAACATCAAAAAATGGTCAGGGTGGAAGTATGACTTAACTAGCATATACAGGGATAGTAATGCCTCAACGCGTTTCGTCTGGGTAGACTTCATCAGGAGGAAAAGACATCTATTGCCTATGTTTAGGGCTTGTTTATATAGTTTAGGCGGTGGCCATTTTGCGCATGCGCAGTGCGCGACCTGTACCGCGCATGCGCAGTGCGCAGATGCTACTGCGCATGTGCAGAGCACTCGCGATCGCGCGAGTGCTAGGGGACTCACAGATAATTTTATGTTGTCAGAGAATGGGGGTCCCTGTCCCAGGACATTAGTAATTCTTGTCCTGGGCTGATTGTAGTGTAAAAGACAGGCTGGGGGAATCCGAGTACGGCGGCCATCTTAGGTGAGGGCGCCTGTCATGGATTTGCCATGTATGAGGCCAATAGTGGCCATCTTAGTTAAGGAAACCTTCCAGGGATCCATACTGGTAAAAGTTGACTAACTGCTGAGTACAGATAAGCTTTTATTTATCTTGCTGAATGTGAGTTTGCATTTTTATGTTTGCTGAATAAATCCATTGTACATAAATTACTACACTATATGGCTCCTTTCCTTTTAACATTCTGGCTGAATGGAGTTTGAGAGCGGTACTTTCATTGAGACGTCGGTCCGTGGTTAAGAAATATCGTCTATTGCGGTCGCCGTATTGTCCGTTCCTGACTTATTAGGCGGAGCTGAGATTCCCCCTTGGAGACCCTGATACAGATAAGCCAGTTTTATACTATTTTCTGGTACGCTCCCAATTATTGGGTTTTTTATATCTATCTGGTATACATAAATTACTACACTATATAGCTCTTTTATCTCTATTTATCTGGTTGATTGGAGTCTGAGAGCAGTGTATACACTCGGAACGTCTGCCGTATCTAAGAAATATCGCTCGTGGTTCCTGTTTGTCCGTTCCTGATCTACTAGGTGGAGCTGGGATCCCCCCCTGTAGACCCTGTTACAGATAAGCTGGTTTTATATTACTCTCTGGTACGCCTTTAACTATTGATTTGTATTATCTGATGAACTGAATTTCCACACACCTTTTGCACATTTCTGTCCTCTGATGACAATGAATTGTAGCTGTGATACAGCAGCCTAGCAAGTGTGTACGAGTTGCACATGAACTTTTCTACTCCACCCTGCTTTTAGAGTGGAATCCTGCACATTCATGTTTTGATATGACTGGTTACTCTGTCTTACATTTGGATTAAGACTGGACGAATTGTATATCTTGTTGAATACCAACCCAGAGATTTGTACTGAATCCACATGCTTATTTACTTACCCACCTTGTTCAGTAATATCTGTTAACATCACCATTGCGCCTTCATTCTGTTGTACCTATGCCATTTTATTTCGGCCTTACCAGCCAGTGTTTTGAAGGAAGGCTGCCTCCTTACATGGAAGAGGTGTATATGTGGGATTGAATTGATCTAGTTATTTATACAATACTGTGTTGAGCGCCAGTGTTTACATCTTGTCTGCTACATATATATATATATATATATATAAATATATACACATATATATATATATATACACACATTTTATTATTTATATTTTGTCTAAATTCTGGCGTTAAAGTATTTTTTTTAAAGGTTAAACAGTAATCTCTATTAATTAATATTAAGATGTATCCAGTAAGTGTCCCTAAAATCCTTAGTCTCATTCAAGTGGGAACTGTAATATTGCTCTCTGTCTCTGACTAGATATCAAGTGAGCACCACCGTGGGTGTTACTGATCATTCCTTGAAAGATTATAGTGAGAATTACTTACTAATATGGCTGAAAGGTGCAAATATGCACTAAACCATAGCAGCAAATGACATTGTCTGTATTCTGTGCAGCTGCTGTTCCCCAGAATAGAATGCAATTCAAATTGAACTTTATAAAGAGAACATTAATCCCTATGAAGATTGCAAGAGACATCCGCATGGCCACTCAGGGCAATGCAGGGTAAATGTTTTATGGAGCATAGAAGCATATTTCAGTATACAGATTGCAGTGTTTTCTCCCATATATACTCCATTGAGCATTCAGCCTGTGTTGCCCTATATGGCAATGTGAACAGCCCTAGCGATCCTCGTAGGAATCAATGATTCCTAGTTAACATTCTGTTCCATTCCATTACGTTCCATCAATGGCAGTTGAACATAAGACAAGTGGGGGAGAGGCCAATCCTTGTGCCTAAAAATGTTATAGTAAATGGCCTACCTTCACATTTACACCACCAAATATAGGTTGTCTACTTAGTTGGGTATTAGATAATTCACAACTTTAAGTATTTCTTTATTTCAAGTATAAAGAGTAGAATTTTTTTTCTAATATCAGTTTACCTGCACATAATATTCAGCTACCCCTTGAAGCTCTTTACAGAGCCTCATCCAGAAATAAGAAATCATGTTTTCTGTATCCGTAAATGATCCCCTATATGTGGACAAGCACATATGGATAATGCTGCTCATGTTTAATAACTAGGAATAGTAACAAAAACAAGATAGTCTGAAAGGAGTTATTCTCCTGTCAAATCCCCTTACACCACTAGAAGCTCTAGGAATAGTTCTTCAGACAACCAGAAAACATTTTACATTGTGTCATGCCAGTTATTTGAGATATCTGCACATGAATAACTGAAAAAGGTCAAGAGTATCTCACAGTTATGAATAATGGTGCTGGGTAACACAATGTCCAAAATGCCTACAGAAAATTGTCACTGCACTTTCTTGCTAATTGATGGTATCAACATCTTAAAACTATAGCTAAATGTGAAAATTGGTTTTAAATAACAGCACATGGCTTCTACTGGAGATAATAGTGGATATTTGTACATAAACAAATACAACGAGAAGTCTTGAAGTCCTGCATATCCAATTTTCTCTTTGTGATAATCGGCTGCTATTTTCTAGTATCACAGTTGTATTCCCAGAACATGAAGACCTAAGGCAAAATTATGGGCTTAGTAAATGCTGGCACTAATCCTAAATGATTGGTCTTGTACAAGGTGCCAGTGTGAGAACCAAGATAATCCTGTGTGTTTTCTTACACTGTTAGGTATAAAAGATGTAACAGTAGTGCTTTGTTTTTTTCATATCTAATTTGAATAATATAGTATGTTGTTTAAGTATCTAGCTGCAAATTGCAACCTCCTTAAACTAAGTCAAGTTTTAGCAAAATATTTTACTGACATATGAGCCTGTAGATAAAATCTTGTAAGGTGTATTTTGTAGATTTGCTGTATTCATGCAGGATAGATAATACCACAAAAAGAAATGTGAGATAGAAGAGTAGAATGGATATACAAAAGACTATATACCCTACAGCTGTCACCTGAGGGTCTAATTCCTCTTAGAGCCAATTGGGAGATTGACCTGGGAACTATTTCTAATGAGGATTTGGGGTATCATGACTAGTAGCACTAGAGTAGCCACCTTGGGCCTGATTCATTAAGGATCTAAACATGAGAAACTTCTTATTTCAGTCTCCTGGACAAAACCATGTTACAATGCAAGGGGTGTAAATTAGTAATCTGTTTTGCACATAAGTTAAATACTGACTGTTTTTTCATGTAGCACACAAATACTTGATAGCTTATTTGCACACTGAAATTTAAAGTTGATATTTGTGTGCTACATGAAAAAAACAGGCATTATTTAACTTATGTGCAAAACAGAATACTAATTTGCACCCCTTGCATTGTAACATGGTTTTGTTCAGGAGACTGAAATAAGAAGTTTCTCAAGTTAATGAATCAGTCCCCTTGTTCTTAAGATTCCAACAGGTACTTTTTTTTATATTTTCAGTAGAGTATATTTTACTCCCACTAGATTACATAAATTGGGACGTCGTAATAATTCCCATTGTCCAAAATGCAATATTCCCTCAAGAGCCTTTTGGCATATGATTTGGATGTGTCCTGTGGTACAAACCTTCTGGAGCGCTGTGTGGTGATGTATTTCATCAACACTAGAGGTTGCCCCTACTTTGTGTCCACAAGTTTGTCTCTTTGGTCTCACATTAGAGAAATACTTTAATAAGGTATTATTTAAATATATTTTCAATTTAACCTCACTTGCGAAGGTGATCATAGCACAGGGATGGATGGCAGCTGAATCTCCTGGTGTTTCAAACTTGATTGCTCTGGTAAATGTTGTTTAGAGACATGAAAGATTCATGTATGATAGTAGAGAGGCTCTCCACAAACATCATAAGATTTGACATCCCTGGTGTAGATCACAATTTGTTAACCATCCTCATCAAGATGATTAAGGGGTGGGGAGAGTAGGATGGGAGCCATTTATAATAACTTTCTTCAATGTTTCCTCACAAGATTCCTATTGGATATGCCGGACCTGCGTGGCACTATAGCACTATAATGCTGATATGCAGCCTTTCTGTGATGTCACTGTGCAAAATACTGATAAGTTACAGATCTATTGAGTTTACATATATGTATGGAAATTTACCTTTGAAAAACAAATGACTTTCGCTTGCTTATAGATTTTATATCCTATTGCATAAGCAAGTTCTCACGGCCTGAATATGTCTTAATCAGACACGTTATGTTTAGTTAGCGAGATTCAAAATGTATGTATTGTATTGTTATATGTTTCTTAAACCAAGAAAAACACTTTATAAAAAAAAATGACAAAAGACTATTTACCACTTAAGAAGAATCTAGCTGATGAAGGAGAGGGATGATGGATGATCCCCAACATTACAGCTATTGAGTAATTCTTGATTCACATAAGAGTTGGGGGGTATTCACAAGGTTTCAATCATAAATCTGGCTCCTAGTTGCTCTAGGCCATTGTGAAGAAGCCAGAACTGCAGCAATAGCTTATTGAATGCCCTTTATCAAGTGATGACCACTCACAAAATACTAACTGGTGATCAGTAAGGCTGCGGCCATGATATCTGTTAATATTTTAAAGTCCTTGTTGAGCAACAGTATGGTCGGAATGAGGAGACTAAATGTGGGTCTTTATTTAGTTTGAGGAGTAATATAGTGAAAGCTTCATTGAAAGAGGGATAATGAGGTCTAAGCCTGTGTAGCAGCTGTGCAGCCTTGGTATAATGTGTTATGGGCAACATGGTAGCTTAGTGGTTATCACTTCTGCCTTACAGTGCTGGGGTCCTGAGTTCGGTTCCAAAAAGCCTTATCTGTGTGAAGTTTGTATGTTCTCCCCATGTTTACGTGGGTTTCCTCTGAGTCCTCCTACACTCCACATATTAGTAAGTTAATTAGCTGTTATCATATTGACCCTAGCGTGTGCGTGTATGTTAGGGAATTTAGTCTGTAAGCTCCAATGGGGCAGGGACAGATTAATATATCTCCAATATGTAGCATTCGAACTTTGGAGAACAGTTTCCATCAAAAAATAATCTATTCTGGAGAGAGAAGAGTGAACCGCAGAATGGAAGGTTGTCTGGTGGACTTGGTTGTGGAGTCTCCATGGGTCTTTAAGTCAGAGGTTAGTCTTAGGTGTATGGACTAGTTTCCATGTGGATGCATGAGTTCTAGATGCTAGTGGAGACTTATCTAGGATATTTCCTTTGAGCGATTTTTGGAAAATATCCTGGCAAAAAATCTTGTGAGGCATTGTTGGTGGAATATAAATTTACAAAGGAATATTGTGTGTGCATAATCTTTACATCCATGACAATGTTTCTGCCCTCTGGGTCATGAAGCATGTCCACAATCATGTATTATACTTTGCAGTTCATGAGAATTGCCACTCCACAAGTCTAATAGGGGGCACTGGCTCAGATTGCCCTAAGGGTGGAGACATAAATTGTTGTTTTAGATAGTGACAGATCATAGAAGGTTTAGAGGGAGAAGGAAGCCTTCAGTGGTGTGAAGGATGGCATATGATATGTTATGAGTGGCTCACATCTCAGGAGACAATAAATATGTGTCCTTTACAAGCCACTACCCTTTAAAGGTCTTATTGACAAAAGATTGCTAGCGATAGTGCAGTAACCGAAACACATTCATATACTAATACTACCAAAGTTATACAAAAATGTTACAAATATAAAAGTGATTTTGAAAGTTATCATTTATCAGTTTTAATGTGAAATATGTGAATAGGACATGAAGTATGTCAAGTAATATCACATTTTGGAATAAAATCTTTGTCGATATGAACACCCAATTCACAAAAGTATTTTGCAGCTAAATATAACATATGCAAGACATTATTTATATTATTTAATATCCTGTTAGCAAAGTCAAGAGTCATTTTAACATTTTCAGCTTTTAGCCTGGAGCATAGTTCTGGCAATCTTGTTATTGATATTCCACTGTAGCCTGATCCACACATAACCCATGCAAAATATGTTTTCTTAATGTACAAATTCATGCACAAACTATAAAAACTGGGGCAATGGGTACAAATGCTTGTGTGGTTTTTAACATTTAACGATTGTATTATAACTCATCACTACACTGCTCTAAGGGGTATATTTACTAAACTGCAGGCTTGCAAAAGTGGAGATGTTGCCCGTAGCAACCAATCAGATTATAGCTTTTATTTTGTAGAATGTACTAAATAAATGATAATTATCTGTGTGTGTGTGTGTTAGGGAATTTAGACTGTAAGCTCCATTGGGGCAGGGACTGATGTGAATGAGTTCTCTGTACAGCGCTGCGGAATCAGTGGCGCTATATAAATAAATGTTGATGATGATGATGATAATTAGAATCTGATTGGTTGCTATAGGCAACATTTACACTTCTCCAAACCCGCAGTTTAGTAAATATACCCACAAGTGTGGCTGCGATAGAGCCGCCGGCTGCAGCTGCAGCAGCTATCTCCTCCAAGCCCTCCAATCTTCAGCAGCTGGAGAGTGTGTTCTTCAGGTTATCAGTCAGTATTCCTAGTAATCACTATCCACCACTCTCATCACGTGAGATAACCACATTTTTTATAACTGTTCCACAAAACATTTGCTTCCTTATGCATTGGACTGCAAAATGTTGCACTTTTCTTTAGCAGAATTTAGCCTTAAGCATTCCCAGTTGTACCCCAACTACACATCAAAATGTATTGACCATTGTTGTACCAGCACTATTCATAAACTATAAATTCCACAAAATACAAAATTTGAATTTTGCATAATGTCAGAATGTCATTCCGCAGGAGATTGTATTGCCAGAACTTTGCACCCCTTGAAACTTGATTTGTATGAAATTTCACCACAATATTACCCTTCTCTTTTATCTCTCACAGTGGCAGCAACCATAATGCAATTATCATAAAACTGCCCTGTAAATTTATCATTGTGTCTATCTAAATATACATGACATTATCCACAGCGGGAAAGAAGAGAGAATGATGGGTAAAAATAGGCAGAAGACGAAAGGGGAGAGATTGAGAGTGAGAGAGAGAAAGAGAGAGAGAGAGAGATGGAGAGAGAGAGAGGGAGGGGAAGAGAGAGAGAAAGAGAGAGAGAGAGAGATAGGGGGGGGGAGAGAGAGAGGGAGAGAGAGGGAGGGAGATAGAGAAAGGGAGAGAGAGAGGGAGGGAGAGGGGAAGAGAGAGAGTGAGAGAGAGAGAAAGGGAGAGAGAGAGGGAGGGAGAGAGGTAGAGAGAGAGATAGAGAGAGAAAGGGAGAGGGGAAGAGAGAAAGGGAGAGAGAGAGAAAGGGAGAGAGAGAGAAAGGGAGAGAGAGAGAGAGGGAAGAAGAGAGGTAGAGAGAGAGAGAAAGGGAGAGGGGAAGAGAGAGAAAGGGAGAGAGAGAGAAAGGGAGAGAGAGAGGGAGGGAGAGAGGTAGAGAGAGATAGAGAGAGAAAGGGAGAGGGGAAGAGAGAAAGGGAGAGAGAGAGAAAGGGAGAGAGAGAGAGAGAGAGAAAGGGAGAGAGAGAGAAAGGGAGAGAGAGAGAGGGAGGGAGAGAGGTAGAGAGAGATAGAGAGAGAAAGAAAGGGAGAGGGGAAGAGAGAGAGAGAGAGAGAGAGAAAGGGAGAGGGGAAGAGGGAGAGAGAGAGATATGAAGGGAGAGAGGAAGAGGGAGAGAGAGAGAAAGGGAGTGGAGAAGAGAGAGAGAGAGAAAGAGAGAGAGAGAATATACTGTATTGAGGATCTTAAATCTGTAAATTGTATTCCTTAAAAAATATTTTTGCTGCGAGGGGATTTTAATGTGCCAGTTTCAGCAACGGATTAAGTAACACCTTCTAAACTTTGTGCCAGCTCTCCCCTCCAGACAGAATGCAAGCAGAATTTAAGCGCCTTCATGAATCTTTTAAATGTCTAATACCAAATATGTTTTTCGAATGATACTGTGGGTTTAGAGTCTTATTTATCTCATCCTTCAAAGTGATTCAGCTGCCCTATAACTATCAGCAGTGGAGTCTCCAATGCAGCAAACAATGTAGAAAAGCACAGTGAATGGGCTGAGAAGCTCAAGACTGCAAGGGTATGAAATTCCCAAACAATTCAATGACAATATGGTACTAGAGTGAATACATTAATGTGATTACACAGCATTCACTGCAGCATTCAAAACGTCATGCTAAGCTTTACATTAAGGAATCAGGTTCCAGTACAATGTAATGTTATTCTTTCACATAGGATGGAATTTCAATGCAAATTTAACCTTCTATACAATTCACTGGATCAGAATTTAAGCTTATATTTTAAGATTATATTTTAACTAATTTACAAACATGTTATATATTAAAGTTACATTCCAAGGTTGAGTGAACAAGTCCCCTTTAGCACTGCCCCCTAAACCAGAGCTAAGGGGGCTGTTTTCTCCCTAGACATTGCCGTTCATCTCATAGCCAGAGCTGAACGCTATGTAGGGTAGTAGACTATGTGGACTAATATGAAGCTGCAAGTACAGGGCTTGTTATTGCTTCTCCTGCTCAAACCCATCTCAGTGGTCATTTTAGAATGATGATTGATAATAAGTCCCAAGGGTAGCTGGGAATGCAGCTTTAGACATGGATGAGACTCGGTTATGTCTCAAGATAAGTTGTTCTTTTTGGGATGACTAGTGCTCTCCTCGTATCCCTCTAGCTGACAACCCCATTACAAATAAAAGGCAAGCAATTAATTGTTGTTCCTAAAGCTCCAACATTGTTCTTAATGATCAGCTTCTTATTCCAATATTCATTGATTTCTTGTAGTAAAAAACGATTTATTCAAAGTCCCTAGGTATGCAATAGTTAAAGCTCAAGTAAGTGACATTACTTTATATCAATAGCTGCTATTGAGCTAAAAAAACGTAGATGGAATGATTGAAGTGTTTGTACTTAAGCATTTATGTCAATTTTGTGTTCTTTCCCCCCTTTGCAGCAGGTTGCCATGTTAAGCAGAAGGAGTGTATAAGGGATATGCTTGCTGGCATGCTCTGCAGAAATGTACTGTGTGGATTGGTGGATTCATACACTGGGGCAGAGCCAGTGAGGTCACAATAACTTGACTGGCATGCTTTGCTTCAAATCATATTCTTTTTGTCCTATTTCGGATATAAAAATTGTGGGAGGCAGCTTCAGTTACCTGTAAGGAATGGAAAGGTAATGCTTTATTAAACTTTACTTTTACACAAAGCTTCAGGGCAACAGTAAACAATGAATTTTACCTTCATGCTTTATATATAAAATGTACATTTGGCCAATTAATCGTCCTTTAATTTACTTTTTTCTTTTTACACATTATTAACATACTATTATGCAATATCTATATTGACGAAGTGATCAGCTTAGATCCCGAAATAGATATGATCCCATCAATCAAGGAAAAGTCATAAAACTCTTGGTCCTGGTTTTATATGACAGCTTTGCTCATCTTGATAATTTTATTAAAAAACTTTTTTTATAACAGCAGAGAAATAATACAGGTCACAAAATCCATTAGATATAGAAAAGGCAAGTTATACAGAGTATTCAATATTAGAACTGAAACTAAAACATCCAGGTGCCTATAGACAGCCTTTGGACAAGTGAAAACTGCTATTTTAATGTTTATTTCTGCTAAATTGAAGATAAGTGTTATCCAGCGATTGGAAATGCTGTAAATACTATTTTGCCCAAAACTGAAACATTAATAGCATATTTATACCCATCCCCAATCGCTCTATCACAATCCTGCCTTTTAATGCTTGGGCAATATGTCCAGAGGTGGGTGGAAGACAAAATTGTGTTTTCTTCCTAACATGTGTCGTTATGAAGCTGAACTGCAGGCACAGATCTTTTTAGCAAGTCGTTGGCATCATATCCATCTAGCAGCATAGCCTGCAGCTTAGAAGATGCTAGTTGCCCAAATGTACATCTCATCGGTCATCAAATGTGCAATAATGTCATCTTCAGCGTTCTTGTATTATGTAAATCAGGGGAATTTCAAGAAATGAGTGGGCCTGTGTGCAAGATTAGTACACAGAGGACCATGAGTCAAGGGAGCCCCGTGCTGCCCATCTGCACCCAGAGTTTTTTTTACAGCTTACAGAATCCCATACTACACCAATAGACCAGGCTCAGAGAGATCATTGTCTCTCTCCTCCTTTCCTGGCCCTATAGATTGGTCACCTGACAGTAGAGTTAACCACTGGCACTGAGCTGTCAATGCAGAAGGCAGCAGGAGAGAAGAGATCTTTCTAAGCCCGGCTGACCAGTGCAGTATGGGAGGCGGGGCCACAAAACCCAGCCTATGCAGTGAAGACATAATTTAGCAGAGCTCCTTGTGGGGAGAAGAAAAATAATTCTGGGAGCATTATCAAAATCTGAGTAAAGGGTGTGCAGCATGGGACCCCCATGACGCATGGTCCCATGTGTACTGCACACTCTGCACCCATTATGCAACACTGATGTAAAGCCAGTCAGAGCAGTGAAGAACATTTGACAAATTTGGGTGTGCGGACTAAATTCCCCTTTATTTACTCTGCTTAGTGCTTTGAAGGATGTGACTACCTTCACTTTGTCCCAGTACCCCTCCCATTTGTTTATAGATGCTTTTAATTAGGGTTCAGCTAGGAACTACCAGCATTATCTATAACCTGTAGGCAGATGCAGTGGAGATAGGTATGTATTCTTAGTGTAGGTACCCATCTGAATGATCAGATCAAAATGTGCACTAAGAACCTCATGTTTTTTTCATATATTATATTGTATGTTAATATTACAGATTCTAATACACAAATGTATGTTATTGTTATTAGTATGCCTTAAGTGTGCTCCTGCATTTCTGTCCTGTATTATGAGTCAGTCAAAGCGGGAATGCAAAAAAATCCCAGTTTATTTATTCATACATTACAATCATGTTCCTATAAGAATTTGAATGTCATATTTGATATCTTTCGTCTTGCCTTTGTGAATTGTGGGATACTCACAATGCCATACAAGCACCCCCTTGTCATTATAAATTTACTACAATTAAATGCCTTTAATTCAGTTGGATCTAGTGGCCCTGCTGCACAGCCCATGCAAGCAGGCTTTCATAGATGTCACCTGTCTGATCTATAGAATCTACACAATAAGACATTGAATATGTGGACCCAGGTGAGAAATTCTGATCATCCTTCAATGTACTGTGTAATATGTGATGTGATTTTAATAATGTGCTTACAGTCAGACAGGAGAGAAAGGGGCACACGTGTAACCCTTTTTATTAGCAGCTAAACTGAACTTGGGCTCCAGGCTTGTGCTGTAGCTTCAGGGACAACGATTAATTGCCATCTGTGAAACAGGCTTGTGCATGTCTAACAATGTGAGGATGCTGATATTGATAACATTAATTAGTTAGTTCATATTAAAATCCTCACAATCTGGGAATGGGTCCATTATATACAAAGTGATTAAAGTCACTAGGGGACATGGATTTAATAATGTTTCGTCCCTTTTAACTTGTGAGGGACTTTGCAGACTTTTAGTACCATAGGCCCTTGTGCAATGCACTTGCTTTAATTAGAATCCGTCAAAAAGTTTGAAGTCCATCTGAATTTTAATTAATGCTTCAGAGACCAAAATTCACATGTTATAAATAATATATAAATAATATTACATCTGATGGATGTCTTGACTCATCAAGGGCTTGTGAAAGGCTCTGGATTGGTGGAAAGAAGTAACATTATGTCCTTATGAAATTAAATGTAGATGAAAGGGGTACAGGAGTTTATTTTATAAGCACTTGCATTTGTTCATTTTAATGAAGTCGCCCAGCTGCTAAGGTGGTGCGGAAAGAGAGGGAACAGAGAAACGGAACACCAGATGGAAAGGAGTAGGAAAACCAATTAAAATTAGCCACAAATCTCCCCCTGACAATTCTAGTACAGATATTCTTTTTTGAGATCTGAGATTTACAGCCGAGATTTTCAGTGATTTAACTTTATTTTTACCACCTTTATCCTTTCTGTAAAATTGAAAAACACACATGATAATAATAATAATAATAATAATAATAATAATAATAATATTAATAATTATAACATTTATATCTTACAAAAAAGCAGTCTAATCATATTACTGTAGAATAAAAACCTAAACTAAATATTATATTTATGCCCAAAAATCTATATTTTGATCACAATATCTCACCGTGAGTGTTGTTTTAAGACACAGGACCACCGTCCCCTCTTTTGTCAATAACCTTTCCCCTCCACCTGCTCTTTCTCGCTGCTCCATTTTTGCAGGGGGAAATAAACTGAATTTGGGCTGTCAGAGAAGAGGTAAGCTGTACATTTTCATTTGCTGACCACTTGAGCAGAGGAAGCTTAGCTATCATGACACAAGTACTCAAGGGCTCGTGCAAAAGGGCATTATAAAACATCGCTAGTTTAAATATTGAAAAAGCATGTCCTCACTTTTAACAGAGCATTCAAGGTGTGTTCATTAACTAGAGATGGGCGGGTCCGGTTCTCCGAGAACCGAACCCACCCAAACTTTGGGTATCCGAGTACCGAGCTGCTCAGCTGCTCCCGCCCGTTCCGAATCCAAATCGAGGCCGAACGTCATCGTGACGTCGTCGGATCTCGGGGCTCGGTTCTCACGATACTTCAACTTTATAAATACACGCCTCCACAGCAATCCATCGCCATTTGACAGAGGGAGAGAGCAGGGTGTAGTCATAGGCTGATTAGAGCAGGGACAGAGAATACAATATTGTTCTTGCAATTGCTCTAACCAAAATCGCTAGTGCAGAGAGTTGGATAGAGGTTTATTATTTTTTCTTAATATTTGGCACTCCCCAGCGCTTTTGGGGTGTCCCCCATAATTGTGCATAAATATTTCTGGCTGTCAAAAGTCATATCTGTCAGCAGTATCTACCAAATAATTTTTAGCACTCCTCAGTGCTTTTGTGGTGTCCTCCCTAATTGTGCATTAATATTTCTGGCTGTCAAAAGTCATATCTGTCAGCAGTATCTACTAAATAATTTTTAGCACTCCTCAGTGCTTTTGGGGTGTCCTCCCTAATTGTGCATTAATATTTCTGGCTGTCAAAAGTCATATCTGTCAGCAGTATCTACTAAATAATTTTTAGCACTCCTCAGTGCTTTTGGGGTGCCCTCCCTAATTGTGCATTAATATTTCTGGCTGTCAAAAGTCATATCTGTCAGCAGTATCTACTAAATAATTTTTAGCACTCCTCAGTGCTTTTGGGGTGCCCTCCCTAATTGTGCATTAATATTTCTGGCTGTCAAAAGTCATATCTGTCAGCAGTATCTACTAAATAATTTTTAGCACTCCTCAGTGCTTTTGGGGTGTCCTCCCTAATTGTGCATTAATATTTTTGGCTGTCAAAAGTCATATCTGTCAGCAGTATCTACCAAATAATTTTTAGCACTCCCCAGTGGTTTGCGCTCAGAATGGATTCAAAGCAGCCCACATATGATCTGAATGAGCAACCAGGTTCTATCACCAGTCCTGATTTTAGTGTTCCCAGTACGTCATCTGGCCAAGGCGATGTCAAACAACAGAGTGTTTCCAAATTAGTGCAAAAAACAAAAACCCAAAAAAAAATGACTGTATTGAAGCGAAAAAGAAGTGTAACTGAGCAAAAGTTAAGTGACGATAAAAAAAAAATGCAAGCATGCCATTCTACACACGCAGTGGCAAAGAGAGAATGAGGCCTTCACCTTTGGGTATTAGTGGCAGATCCCAAAAAGTTACCCAGCCTACAATTGGTGCACAACTACTGTTACGCGTCAAAGCCGAGCTGCAAGATAACAGTGAGGCATTACAGGAGAATATTTGCTCTGATTCACAAATGACAACAATCCCTGTGGAGAGTCCATCCAACAGTGGGATGTCTAATCGTGAGCATTCTGCTGATGTGTGCCTTAAGAGCCCGAGTGTAACCGGTGATACCCAAATTGAGGATGCCACTTTGGAATTAGAAGAGGATGAGGGGGAGATTTGTGTAGACGACGAGGGCGCTAATGATGATGTTGATGATTATGATGCAGACAGATACAAAATTGCCTTTCTCAATTTCTATTTATACTCTAGATTATATAACGGCTGAATAGTTTTCTATTTTACTCCTAGTGGAGAGAGGATCTGATGCAGACAGATACCAAACTGCCTTTGTCCATTTCAATTTATATTGTACAGTATATAACGGCTGAATTTATTAGTATTTTATACAAGTGGAGGGAGGCCTAGAGAGACAGAAACCAAACTGGCTTTCTCCATGTCAATTAATATTGTACAGTCTATAACGGCTGGATTTTTTGGTATTTTATACAAGTGGAGGGGGGCCTAGAGAGACAGAAACCAAACTGGCTTTCTCCATGTCAATTAATATTGTACAGTCTATAACGGCTGGATTTTTTGTTTTTTTAAAAAAGTGGAGGGGGGCCTATAGAGACAGAAAGCAAACTGTCTTTTTCCATTTCTTTACATATTTAACTATAAGTTTAGGGTGTAATATACATCCAAAGACGATGGCTGCATTGCCAATATGCATAGATGGAGAGGAAGACAATCTGTTTTGTGTGTAGAATAAATGAAGGCCTACCAACGAAGAATTAAACTGTTTTTTTGGATGATTTATTACCTCAACAATTAGATTACTTGTCTCTAAAACAGTTGGAGCACTAAATTGGGTTAATTTAGGCCCAAAAACATGGATTTTCCCAAAAAATAGCAAAACAAAACCAAACAAAACCAAAACCAAAACCAAAACACGCAATGGCGGTTTTGCAAAACCAAAACCAAAACCAAAACACGACGGTAATCCAGATCCAAAACCGAATCCAAAACCAAAACACGGGGGTCAGTGACCATCTCTATCATTAACACTTCTCGAAGCTTCCCTGCAGCAGAGTATTTTATGTACTCATTGAGTGTTCTTATAGAACACAAGCATTTTTCTGCTTTCTACAAATTCTGAAATCTGTATTTAATGTTGAAATTCAAATTTGTATATACACATCCATTCAGCATCAAATAGCATTTAATTGGCTATTTAGAATGCACCTTAAATGCCTTAAAATAACACCCATAGAGAAGAAGGTTTAACAACAAGACGCAACCATGCTCAAAATCAAGGAAAACTTTAAAACTTTTCAAATTCCAAAATAATTGGTTTTTATGTCTGTATATATAGATCAAACTAAATGGAGCTTATATCTCTGAATTATTTAAAGCTGTAATTCTAGTTATATTTTCACTCACTTGCTCCTTCCTGTTAGTGGGGCCCCGGGAACTATACAGTTTTTAGTGGGGGTCCTCTAATTCTGTAGTACACAGCACTAACAAAAACTTCTATGGTGCTGCGCTACAGCCTATTGTGGTGTGACTTTGTGGGCCAATAAGAAGCAGCAAGCACCTATTGGCCGTCTCACTGAAACCCATTTTCACTGGATATTTTTTAATGGCAAACAAGTAACTTTAGCGTGTGCTATAATACAGAAATGGAATGAACCCCAGTTTACTAAGCTCAACTATCAGGAAGGACCAGGTCAGTAGTAATGAGATGACTAACCAATATTTCTGCTTTAAGTAGAGATGTTCAGGCTTGGTTCCTCGAGTACCGAACACACCCGAACTTAAGTGATCCGAGTACCGAGTCGAGCCCGGTACTGTCGCGCGCCCTAGGAATTGAAAACGAGGCAAAATGTCATTGTGCATCGTCGGATCTCGGATCTCTTTTGAATTCCTTTAAAGATCCAACATCACAGAGAATGGAAGGGAGGGCGGACCCCCATTTTTCTTTTCTGCCACTGCTGTGTGCCAATGTGTCCTAGATGTGCTATGAACTGCTGTGTGTTTGTGTCATTGCTCTGTCACATAACATCCAGCCAGGTCGCTGCAGTATTTGATATAGATGAAAGGAGTCCCCTATGGCGCAGACTGACAGGCTGCAGTATTTGTCCGAAAGTGTATGAAAATAATATTGTGACCTGTGAGGTGGTTAAAATTGACTGCAAATGACTTGAAATTAGTGTTATTGAGGTTAATAATAATGTAGGAACAAAAAAAGAGCAACATTCTGTGATTTTAGCATATTTTAGGATTTTTTCTAAAAAATCCAAAACCAAAACACACGAGGGTGGTTTTGTCAAAACCAAAACCAAAACACGAAGCTAATCCAGATCCAAAACCAAAACCAGTTCACGGGGGTCAGTGAGCATCTCTAGCTTTAAGCAGAACTCAACTTTGTATGTTTATGCTAATTATGGTTGTCTAATATTATGATTATTTCTTTTTAATGTGTGGACTAACCTATAGAGTACCGTCAATTGACAACTTTAGTAGTCACCTGTCCTATTTGAAGCAATAACCTTCCTGTTTAGTTTCAGAAATGTCCACCATGCAGCTTTAGCATAGTGTTTCTAGTTTTAAAATGTTTCAGAATTCTCGCATGAAACCTTCTGAAATTCTGCTCTTGTATATATTTTTTTTTATTTTGTATTACTTTACACACAAATACTGTATGACCTGGGAACTCATATGCGGTATTATGCTGCGTTCCTGTAACAGGTAGAGTTTAATTCTACTTCTGCTGCACTGTTGGCACTCTGTCAATGTAGCTCAAATTTATATGGGAAGTTAAGTATGTGAGTGTGTAACGTTTTTACATTACAGGCTGCAGGCATTTAATTACTTGTTTGCTTCTTCCTTCTCATATTACAGATTTTTTTTTTACTTAGTCTACTTAGGTTTAATTTATGTTTTTGTTCCAATTTTGCAACCTGTTATGGAGAGGAATGTTGTTAGTTGCAGCTCTTATTACAATAAATACGTATGTATATATATATATATATATATATATATATATATATATGAAAATTGAATGCATTTGAATGAATACACCCAATTTACATGGGTTTTGGATCAATGAGAACAGACCAGTCTGCTTCCATAGGAATGCAGTACAATGCACAATTTTGGGAACACACTTGCAATTCTCTGTGTATTCCCATAAGGGAAATGTTGCTCTGCTGGCACAAAAATAAGTCCAGTGTGAAGATTTACTGGGAAGTCAATTCCCAGCGTTGCTCTGCAAGGAAACATCAGCGTTGAGATTACCTTAGTAATGCTAATAGTGCACGGCCTGTGTTGTTATAAAGAACAACGCAGGGAATTGAATTCCCCCCTATGCCTCACATCTTAGAAAAAAACTAAATTACAAAACATACATTAAAAACACACATGAAACCCAAAAATAACATTAGGCACCAAAACAGGCACACTATATAGGCAACCTGATAAACTTCAGGGGCCCCATGAGCAACACTCTAACCTTCAAAAGGGCCACACATTACCCTTGATTTTCAGTGGCAACTTAAAACAATATATTTAATCACAGAAAGAGACGCCTATCTGTAATGATGTATCAGCAGGCATTTTAAGCAAGTGTTACAAGCTATTGCAAACAAATCTGTCAAATTGAAGCCTTGGAGGACCTCATGTGGCCCTTGGGCTGCCTGTTACCTATCACTGATAATGACCAATCAGCTTCTGGTGTTAAATTCTATTTTAGTATTTTCTTGGATTCCACTTAAACATGAGTTGAACATATCATATAAAATGCTTGTATACTATATTGTGACAGTTTTTATAGGAGATATTAGTGTTGTGAATGTTGCAGATAAAGCATAAACATTGCTGACAAAATACATGTAATAAAACTCTAACAATATATAAAAAAAGTGATATGGCTTTTCTATAGACGCTACTGAGAGGACTGATAAAAGTGGTGTATAGTCAAACCGCAAAGAACCTCAAGGGACTAAACAGGTGGTTAGCCGTGAAGAAAGACAGCCTAGAGTCAGAACCCTTAAAAGAAGTGAATGCAGAAATGTGTACCCTGGGGAGAAGCTGAATGGAAAAATCCATGAAAGTAATTTTGAAGGATTTTAAAATCAGTCACCCAGGATACCCCAATAAAAGGCAGAAATATGTGGGAGGTCACAGAGAGAGAGGAAGAACAGATGGGAGTTGATGGGGTGCGCTAGAGTAGGGAATTTAGTGAAAGAACTGAGGGAATTATTGAACAATTTCATATACTTGCCTGAAGATGTGTATTTTCAAAGAATGCATGTTTGAAACCTGAAGGCGGTTTAATAGAGTAATGTAGGCAAATCCATGTGGTGAGCACAAGACAATAAAGTCTTATATATGGGGTGGGAGAAGAGAATAAGAGTAGATTTTTACTAGAGTTAGTTTTCAATATATTTGGATATGTGGTTTGTTGTTGCATATGCAAGAGATAGAATATTATTATGAATGAAATATGACATGCCTCATAGACACTGTTGGCATTTCAGGAACTACAAGTAAGGAAGTCAATCTATTAGTAGTTTTTCAAATTGATTGCTATAGGAACAATGGTGGCAATGTAAAGATAAGCAAGCAAAGGGTACTTCCATGTTGTTGTATTAGTAGAATTATGAAATGGTCTAATGACTTGTATGATACTGACATATATGTTGTCATATAAATACAGTATAAATTACTTCTAATGAATGAAATGCCAGGGTTTAATTACCCCCCTGAGTCAAGTGTAGATACAGAGTCTCTAGGTCACAATGGATGGTGCAATTGATTTGCCAAAATCAGGTATATTGTAAGAAGTTAGTTTAATAAAATGCGAATGAAAACAGTTTTGACAAAACAGCTTGCATATTTATCAAATCTAGTAATTAGAATGGTTCAAGTTAAATATACTATACATTTGTGGATGGAGTTATATAATCTCAAAATTTTAGGAAAACTATGTTGATAGTACTGAAATTAAAGTTACCCATACATACAACAGTTTTATAAATTTTAACCAAATTACCTCACTCTAAAAGTTTTTCTTCAATGAATGATTTGTAGATATAGAACAAATTAAATGTTATTTTGACATTATACCATTTTGAACTTGTATACAAAATTAAGTATGATTGTTCAGTTTGCTCATACACTCGGTTGTAGTATTGTTTTCAATACTTGGTTGATCACATATATATCTTCCTGATTAGATCTTTTGTATGACAACCAATGCCTAATAACTATAAGATCTCATCAAATATGATTTCATTTTGAATTCACATCTCTACATGTGAGTGCACGTGTACCCACCGAAACTAATATACTAAGATTATTATCTTATTGTTTTACATTTATTTTATTATACAGCAGATTTCTGGATGATCATCCTTTCTTACAATTGGTACAATTAGTACTGTATCATTTTGTTTCTAGTATGAAAATAAATTACAAGCTCAAGAGATACTGGGGCTTACTAAATAAAGAGGTCCAAAGATACATTTTTGCTGTAACCCATAATAACCAATCAGATAACAGATTTTAGTACTCCATTGTTGACAGGCAAATGAGAACTGATATTTGATTGCTTGTTATGGGTATAGCACATGCATTACACTGACGGTAACACAGTTGCAATACTTCAGTGTGGGATTTTACGGTGTGATGATGGAGTATGTGGAAAGCATAAGAACCTCCATTTCATGAAAATAAATGGGATTTTTGGTAGTAGTACATCAGCAAAAAGAAATCAAAAATGCAATTGGTGACACAATTCATTCAGGTGTTCAAATTAAATGGAAAGGAAGCTTTTTTAAATTTAGTTAGACAATATGAATATATTCTAAATGAGAGAGAGAGAGAGATAGAGGGAGAGAAAGAGAGCAAAAAACAAGTGATAATACAAATAATAGTTAATCGGCCATATCTAGATCATCAAAAAGCTATGAAGCAAACATGAGATAAGATAAGACTGTGTTTATGTTAAATTAATGTTCCTTCAATAAGTGTATATTTTATGGAAAATGTAAAAGATATGCTGAATAAAACAATGAGATTGATAATGGTGTTTAAATCAATCACAAAAATATAGTCACATTATAACAGAGGACATAGGTATATACTTTGTAAGATGCAATGTAACAAGTGTCCAAAGGGTAAATGTATCAAGCTGCGAGGTTCCAGTGGGTTTGAAAAGTGGAGAAGTTGCCTATAGCAACAAACAGATTCTAGCTAATATTTTGTAGAATGTACTAAATACATGATAACTAGAATCTGATTGGTTGCTATCGGCAACATCTCCATTTTTCAAACCCGCTGGAAACCCACAGCTTGATATATTTAGCTCCAAGACTCAGATGTCTTATGTCAAGGCCAGGATAAGGATAAGGGCAGGATTGACAACCATCAGTAAATTTACATACAATTAATTAAATGGATGTCACTATAAATCTGATGCACTGCTGACATTACTATGCAAGTATACAAAATGAATTACTCTGCAAGTTACTTTAAGACTGTATGAGGTTTAGAACCCTTTATATACAATTTCGTTGTCACTATTTCCTCTAGGAGATACTAATGCTTTCAGATTGGATAAAATATTGTTTTAGCATAATAACGTGTCTCTAAACAGTGCTACATCAGCATAATGTTATAAAATAATGACAAATATTCAGTGGCAACACTGAGTGAAGGTAAGAGATTAACAGAAATGGTATCTACTGAGAAGAAAATAATAGATTGCATGTTATATATTTCTGTTTATGTTAAATTGGGCTGACTAAGGTTTGTTAGAGGTAGGATTGATACATGATACCATGTTGTGAAGGAATAAGTTTAATAGAATATAGATTTAACACTATCTCAGAAACATTTTTAGGATGATTGGCGGATTCCTATGCATTACAATCTAGTGGTAGTTATGCAGTTGTATGCAAATTAATTCCTTAAAAGACATTTTGTATAAGAGATATTAAAATAAGTTAAACTGGTGGAGAAAGCTGAAAAAAGCCATTCACAAAAAGGGCTGTAAAATGCCCACATATTAACATTACCTCAGACTTGGCGGAATTCACTGAAAAAGACGTAAATAATAATCCACTATTTGTTTTGAAAGCATAATATACTTAATAGAAAAAGTATTTACTTTCATGCATTTTCATAAATTGTCTTTTTTATGATTTTTTTTGTCTTAAATCAGCTGACGAGTTAGAACAGATGAAGCTAGTTTGTATTCATCCCAGCTATATCTTAGTATCAATTCTCAGGGGAAACTTGTAAGAAAAGTGTAAGGAAATACACAGTTAAACAGCACAGTTGAATAAACAGGGAACAACTTCTGATATCTAGCAGTAACAAGCTTCACCTGCTGCAGCCTGCCACTGTACTTCTTATTTCATGTTCCTGGACATTATAACTTGGTAATTACATCATTGTTTTTCTCTCTTTATTTCCTTGCTTCACACTCACCATCCAGCTGCTCAGTTCCTGCTTTCTCTTGGACCCTTACCAATTTCACCAACTACTTCTGCTTCCCACAAACTCTCTTACCTCCACTTCAGTCCTGTCCTGTCTCTTCAGGACTCTCCTGCCACTAACTCCCCCTGTCATACTATTTTCCTATTGCCTTAGTATTTATTGCTTTTAACTCTACCACTACTGTGCTGCATTGCTTTTGTCATTGTACTGCTTTACCATAACAATGCTGTACCAAAATATTGCATTGCTGTTGTTTTACCACTATAATTACATTACCACTATCACACCTCTCTTGCTACTATCCGGGCTTCTACACTACTTGGGCACAGACACCATCATGGCCCCTGCACCTTCTAAGCCTCTGCATCATCTGGACCATCCAGGACTCTGTACCACCTAGGCCCCTGCAACATCATAGCCTCTTATAGGCCTTTCTACATCATGATCTCAACATTTTGCAAACCTCTGCACAATAGTAAACCTCACTATGCCTATTGTTCCCATTCCATTCTATTGTCTTTTATTACCCCTTCCTTTAGAGTGTAAAGTCTCACAGCCAGAGTCCTCTACCCTATGTTTTATGTCTGTATCCTAAGTCTCTTGTCTCCACACTCACCTGTCCTCATCTCTGTCCCTGTTGTGTTTTATGCTGAATTGTTTTCGTATGTCATACATTTTTTTCTGTTAATTGTCTTCATGTATTGTTCAGTTTATCTGTACCCATTATTCTTATCTTTATCTACTTATGTAATCTTGTAATTTTGTTGTATGTTCTAGCCCACTATGTACGGGGTTGTGGAAGCCTTGTGGAAAATTATGAATAAATTATAATAATAAAAATAATAGAGGAGAAACCTCAGCCTAATGTACTTGTCTTGATCCAGCATTCACCTGAGCCTGTGTGATGTGTGTGACAAAAGGTTAATCAAAAACAACAATACGGGTTGTTTAAAAATGGTTAAAGGTCTCCCTGTCTATCCAAAACTCTGACTTACCAATTATGCCACCACCAAGGTTTTCTCTGAAGAACTGACACTCTTACTCAGGAAACCTTTGGTTCTCCCTTTATCTAAACTGATCTCTCACAACTTATTTTAATCAGAGTTATCATAACAATTGATCTCCCCTGAACTAGAGTTTCACAAACCAAAAGTCTGACACATGTGTAAGAAAACAGAGACATGAACTTATTAGGTATGATGCAATATGGAAAATAAATCTTTAATGCGTAAGATGAAAAGCAATGAACAAAAATGGTATATAAAGTTAATACACAATACTTTCATATAAAAGAAAAAGATAGTAAACAACCGAAAAATTGTAAACTTATGAATGATCAGATTTCTGCCTGCTGGGAGAGCATGAAGTACTGGAACACTTCTAAATATGATATTGACACCCAAAAGTAAACAAACAAGTCAGACTTAGGAAACATTTTAAACATGCTTCAGTTGCCCACAGTTCCTCTTCCATTGTGATATCAGAACTAGATAGTTTGTGCAAATGCAAACTAGATTTTTACAACTGTCTATTAAAATACATTTCAAGCCAAGGTTTCTTTACAATGGCCTAACTTCTTACCAGAATGCCCTGCAAAGATGATATTACCTCAACACAACAGGTCATATGTTTCCTATCATTAATATACCAAAAATGACACCTGAAAGTATGATATTTGAATAAATATAACATTTTCCTGTGTCATTATTTCCCATCATTCAAACTTATCCCAGCAGTTCACCCTCCTCTCACCTAGTTAAGATGTTGTGTTAAGATATCTCAAAACCACTAAGAATGCGATGGTTTGGTTTTGGATTTTATTTATGATATTGATACAACCTTAAAGAGAGATTCCAAGGGATTTTAGCTTTTAGCCACTTTTCTGTAGCTACACCTCTAGATCTTTCTATCCATAAATACTTAATGGAAAGAGCACAATAATTTAGAGACAAACAAAAGATAACAACATAATTTAGTTTCTACCTCTCAGGTTTTAACTCTGTTTGGAAAAAGTGTTCTTGTAAGTCACACCAAACTAATGCTATGAATTAAATCAAAAACACCTATTTGCAGTACCTGACATAAATAACTAGCATATAACAGTACTAGTTGAAATGATCTTTAAGTACAAAGAGTTTTTAACAGCAAGCCTGATTCATCTAGGAACGCAAAATTAACGTATTGTGCATTTTTTAATATGCACATATATCGGTCATATGCATATCTGTATTCAACAAGGAGCGGATCTGAAAATACGTTTGTTGATGAATATAGGTCTACGTCTACTCTGCTCAACAGACAAGACACTGCAGGATATGTCCAATACATATGTGGAATTTCAAGTCTCAAAACATTGCACAGAAAAAAACCCAATTCAATTAATGTGTTAATAATGTAGTTATTAATGACAAATCATTAAAAAATGAAAAAAAGAGATATTTTTTTTTTTTTACATAAAATACAATTCTTAGGATGTTATTAATGTCTACTTTACATAAAATACCTTTTATAGTTTCTTCTGATTGAAAACACATATTCTAGCTTGCATGCACAGCCATCATCACTAGTAAATGGCACTTACACCAGACCTGTAGCTGGTGCAAGTGATACCACTGAAAATCATATACCTTATAGATGCCCTAAACTTGAATTGGATGTTGTTGCATGCACCCAAGCTTGAAATGCCCTTACTGTACATTGACTACGTGCATACATCCCTTGCCCTCCCTGTTCCACCCCTGAAATCATAGGCTGCAGTAAGGGTCCTTGGCGCTGGATGATGAATTGGACTTTGCCGCGTTCTCCGGCATATGGTTAGTTTCTGGGCATGCACATTGCAATTTTACATAAAATACGGCATGTATCTTCATTTACGTGCCTTAATGAATCAGGCCCCAATTGAGAGTCATACACAAGTGAATACTGCAGCGCTAATGAAGACATTACTCCTTTTTCTGTTGCAGTGATGTAGCACACCTGCAGAATTAACACCCATTATGCCAGGATTTATGTCACTGAACACTACTTAGGTGGGAAGATGGTAATTTTTGTGATTGTGCCAATTATGTTATTATCAAATAACAGCTATACAATTATATGTAACTAAATTGATTAAATACATTTTTGTGCAAAAGATAGTAAAACAAGTTAAATGGGTTGGAGATATGGCAAACAAAACAGTCATAAAAGGCCCACTTATTAACATTACCCCAGAGGTGATTGTACCCTCTGCTAATCCGTATTTATTTGCTCATTCTAGGCACATACTTTTAAGCAAGCATATATAGTGAAACAAATGTATTTGAAATTAGAAGAGTCTGTAAACACAAGTATTACAGCTTCTCAGTACAATGCATGTGTACTGTGTTCAAAAGGTTAATGTCACTCAAATACTTTATATGCTACTAATATACCAAATCACTAAATATATCCCTAAATCAGTACACCACTCTCCTTACTTACTAACACCATCATTTTACTTTATATGAAAATATAACTATAGAGGAATAGGTGACCTCAATTCTGAATCTAAACTACTTATATAAAGCCACATGTTTAGTAAAATAAATCCAATAGGCCTCATCAACACAATATCTAAGATCAATAATTGAGAGCAAGATTAATTCTTTAGCATAGGTTCTAAATCAGAGCTAAAAGACAGAATTAATTAAATTGAATATTTAAACTGAGTTAATATATTCACAGTAGTTATACAAGTATATTAGAAAATACCATACAGAAAATAATTGTTTACAAAACATACATAAAATAAAATAGGATTAAAACTGAAGAAGACTGGGAACCATACAATGGAAAGCTGGTATCTCAGAAGAAGAGATGTTTTCCAAATATAAATAACCTTTAAAAAATCTTATATTTCCCTTTTAAAACCTTTCTTTCTTGTAGGGCAGTAAAAAGGAGCTGAAATCCACACTGTAGATGGGGTATAGTTTCAGATCTTTTTAGAATCGTTTTTCAGATAACTCTGGCGTAGGATATTCTGTTTACACAACTTAATTGGACCAGAAACCTGACTAGGCGTAAATTATATAAACATAATCATCATCATCATCATCAAAATAAAATCCACATGGATGTTGTGTCTGTACAGTGTTCGAATGCATCCATGCAAATGTATGTACATTACTACAAGACGTCAAGTAAAGCCAACAGCAGTATTCCCTTACATTCCTGAGTCACATAATAAATAATGAGGTCAAATAAGCAGTTCATATGTAGAAAAAGATTAACATTAAAATTAAGCTTTGAGCTTACTCTTATAACATTTTCAATCCATATGCATCTGATTTACAGCAATCACTTCACATTTTTTTTTTTGCTTCAGAAATTTCCCCAATGATGTTTATTATTAACGAAAGAAATAGATTAGTGTACACACAATGGGCCTGATTCATCAAGGAATGTAAATACCGATTTTGCAAATTTGATCCACGCATACCCAGAACCGGACCATATGCAGCTAAATTGCAGCAATGTTCAATTCATCTTCGTACGCAAAGTACACTTACTATAGCGGGGAAGGGGCGTTTGCCCGTAGTCAATGTACAGTAAGGGAGTAACAAACTCGAGGGCACTCAGCCACGTCCGTTTCAAGGTTTGGGCATCTCAGAGGTACTTGTTTTTAAGCTGTATCTCTTGCTCCAGCTACAGGGCTGGTCTAAGTCCCAATTACTAGGGATGACAGTAACGTATGCATGCTAAAACATGTGTTTGCCATTAGGAACAACTGTAAAAGTGTATATAGTGTTCAGTAGACATTAAGAACATACTATTAAATGTATTTCATGGAAAAAAATAATATAAAACAAACTTTTTTAAATAATGTTTTAGCATTCATGCCTTTATTATTAGCAGTTGACATGAATTGGATATTTTTTTGCTCTGTGCGTTCTTTTGCAAATTTATATTCCGCATACGTATTAGACGATTTCTGCTCTGTCTTGTATAGTAGAGCTGAGTAGACCTACACCTGAATTCATTAGTTTACCTAGCTTCAGATCTGAACTTGGGTGTGCGTATGCCTGAATTCTGTGCTTTTTAAAACAAATGCCCGTTTGGCCTGATTCATTAAGGAAAGTTAAGCAAAAATGAGTAACTTTGCACCATGTGGCATTGTAGGGGGAAGCAAATTTAAAATGTGATGGCAGATTTATAATTGGAGTAAGCGATGTCCTAGATCAATTTTAAATTTCAGTGTAAAAATAAAGCTATCAAATATTTGTGTGCTACTTGGAAAAGCAGCCAGCATTCATCTTATGTGCAAAATTGTAAACTAATTTGTACCCCTTGCATTGTAACATGGTTTTGTCTAGTAGAAAACATACTCATTTTTTGTCTTGTTTTTCTTAATGAATCAGGCCAGTTGTGCTCAGTATGCGTGCCTTAATGACTCAGGAACAATATGTTATGTCAAACTGGTTGAGAACGGCTTAAGTGGGTTGTAAACAAGTGGTTCAGCAAACTTTTCCTAAGGATCTCTAATTCTCCGAAACAACTAGAGAAAAGGAACAATGGGTATTGCAGTAAATGGTGGGCCGTGGCAAAGAATTTATTTTGGAAATAACTCAAATATCCTGAGCTGTTCACAGCTGCACTTATCAGAAATCTGCCACAAGGTAGCACACTTTATCTATTTAACCATTAGCCATGTTGCACTATTCACTGCAATAAATATGCTCCATCTGTAGCATAAATAGTTTTATAGTATGTTTTCGGACTGTGGGAGGAAACCCACGTAAACACAGGGAGAACAAACAGCACACAGATAAGGCCACGGTTGGGAATCAAACTCATGACCCCAGTGCTGTGAGGCAGAAGTGCTAAGTGCTAAGTCACCGTGCAGCAGTTTGTTACAATAGGGGACAAATCTTGATAAACTAGACAAGAATGGAACCATAGAGAGACAGAGGCTTTAAGTGCAGTAAAGCTTAATTGACAACCAGCAAGAAGCTGTACACTCTACTGTTACCTCATCTGGCGCCACATCATCCCCGATTAAAACTTCCAGTACACTGATAGTGTGCATCAGTAAAAGAGAGGTAATCATATCTGGTCACTGGTTTATGGTCTATGACAACCAGCTATCATTTTTTTTAAAATAGGTAACAAGAACCTTTTGGAAAGTAGTTAGGTGGGGTGGTTATAATATTAGTAAAATTTTTAGTCATGGGGGAATATTATGTTAACATTTAGTAAAAGGTAGACTTCACACTACACTTAGAGGCCAGACTTTAAATCTATTCTGTATTTTCCTCAAAAATAGAATTCAATGACAATGTTGACCTATATGTCATGTTGAAAATATGTAGCAATATCTTTTATTAATTTTATTTGCTGGGATCCTAAAATGGTGGAAGACATTGATGGCGTGGATAGCGTTGGTATATAACTGTATATATATATATTGGAGGGAAATGGCCCCAAACCACCTCTTCTCTAAAGCTGTAGCTTTGTATGCAGAGAGAAGCTGAGCTATCTGCTACTTCCAGTCTCCAAGAAGGCCCCAGGGATCCATCACATTTCTTTCTTTGGAACCTGCTGGCACTTTGATAACAGCACAAATCAGCACACTTGCACAACTCTTACAATCTTCCCTGTAACAGTTTGCCTTTGAAGTATATAACAAGCATTTAGGAGATTCTGGATGTGCCAAAAACACTGCTGTAACTTAATCCTTAGGAAAATAATGTGATGTCTTAGAATGCAAATTTTCCCAGGAGCAAACAGATTTTTTTTACATGCTGATCGAGGCCGCAAAGTATTTAGCAGAGGAAAAAAAACATTACAATGTCTTTTATCTCTTATTTTGCTTGTAATGGCTTTACAAACTGAACTTCTATGGTGCTATCAGGGTTAAAATTTTAAGTTCAGAATGTTTGCACACAAGTAAATGAGCAAATGATCCTGCTCCATCAAGTAACTCTAAACACCTTTTTTTTTTTTTTAAATTGGCCTTCGGGAACTACAACCCAGTACTCTAGTGGAGTGTGGAACGTTAGGCGCAGGTCATTAATCGGTGGGCTCTCACTGGGCTATGCATCTGCCAGTGTTGTTTTACTCTTAATCTGCAGCTTCATGTGTCAATAAGTGAAGTGTCATGGCTGTATTAAAATATAACTATAGAAATGTCACAACATATGCATATATATGTATTTGTCTGGAGCCATGCCTTTCTTTAGCCTGAAATAATGTAAATGAGCAGAAGCAAATGACTCAAAAATGATCTGCAGGAAAGTTATTGCCATACAGTACTAGTGTTATTACCATATGCAACTGATGTGGAGCAATAAGGATACATAGAGTTATTTAATTATTAACTAAATTCATAGTAACCAATCAGTGATCAGATTTCATATGTCCAGTGCAAGTTAGGCTGGGTACACACTACAGGATTATCACCCGATTATCGTGCCAATCACACGATGAACGATCGTTAGGTCCGATATTGCATTAGTATGTACGCTCCCACTATTATGGTTTATTGTTCTAAAGCACATCGTACCATTTCATTTGATTTTATAAACGGACTAAAAATCTCTATAAACGATGGAATGATGTTGGGCAAATTCTGAAGTGTCTATGCACTCATGATTAGGGTCATTACAGATTAAGAGCACAGATCTGGAGGTAAATCTTGTAAAACGTGTATACAGCAGTGTGTACACATGAATTGGCATGCTGATCAGGACTTTGCCATTAGTAAAAACATTAGCGATATTAACATTGACAATGATGAAAACATCCCCCACAGTGCTGTGCAGAACAGTAGTGACAGGGACGTGCCAATATTCCTGCAGTCAATAAGCCTACAGAAAATTTCTCCCGATGCGATATCGTTAGCGATTTTACCAACGACTGAAAGTCCTGGTCAGCATGCTTTGACACAGTTTACCTTCAGATCTGTGCTCTTTATCTGTCATAACCATAAGCTGAAAAGATTGTGACTCTGTAAACTCTATGGAGATCTGCCTACACTGCTGGTCGTGAGTGCGTACACACTTCCATATTTCCCCGACACAGTTCCATCGTTTATAGTGATTTTTAATCCGGTTATAAAATTAAATGAAATGACACAATGTGCTTTGGCACGATAAAACATGATGGTGGGAGCATACTAATGCAATATTGGACCTAACAGGTGTTTATCATGTGATTGGCACGATAATCAAGTGAAAATCCTGTAGGGCCTGATTCATTAAGGAAACTAAAGCAAAAAAACAGTAACTTTGCACTTTGGCAAAACCATGTTACATTGGAGGGAAGTTAAATTTAAAATGTGGGGACAGATTTATAATTGGTGTAGAGCATGTCTTAGATCAACTTTAAATTTCAGTGTAAAAATAAAGCTATCAAGTATATGGGTGCTAAATGAAAAAGCAGACAGTTTTTTTCTTATGTACAAAATAATAAACTAATCTGCACCCCTTGCATTGTAACATGGTTTTGTCCAGGAGAAAACATACTCCTTTTCTTGCTTTGCTCTCCTTAATGAGTCAGGCCTGTAGCGTGTACCTAGCTTTAGTCTGTTACATGTAGACCATTTAATCTTAAAATCTGAGCACAATGAAAGGGCCATTTTATTTTTCTCACTGCTTGTATGTTGCTGGATCCGTCTCCTGACATAAGGTCATTTGCATGCTTGAGTCGCTGACATTAGGCAGATAATGTCAAAAGGAATGTGTGACAGAGTCCAAAAAAAGAAACAAAAAATGAGTAAGAATTTCTGGAACAAGTAGAGGAACACAAATACTTGATAGCTTATTTGTACACTGAAATTTAAAGTTGATATGTGTGTGCTACATGAAAAAACAGTTAATATTTAACTTATGTGCAAAACAGAAAACTAGTTTGCACCCCTTGCATTGTAACATGGTTTTGTCCAGGAGACTAAAATAAGATACCTCTTCATTTAAGATCCTTAATGAATCAGGCCCTAAGTGCCTAAATCCAGGTTTATAATTATAACATGCTTCACTAAATATATGATATGTCTGCCACCTTGTAGCTAGAGTCGTGCCATGTTCATTTTGTAAATGAATAAACTGCAATTGATGAGTAAAGAGCATTCTAGACCAAAGAACACCTATGAGATGCAACATGTTTATATTTCCATTTTCTGGAATTTGTCATGCTGTGTTTCCATCCTTGTACATATTTTCTTTGTTATTAAGCTCTGACCGAGTTTTAATATGAGATCATACTTAAAACATGTAAAAAAAAAAAAGAATTATGTGTTTTAGTACAGTTCACTTGTCTTGGAATTCAGAGGATAATGTGCAGGACATTTGTATGCAGGAACACGCTCTTAATATATTATATTATATAATTGCAGATGATTCTACAGAATAGACTTGCTATAATGGCATGTATTCCACAATGAGAGCCTAAATAACTATATTATCGGGGTCCTATGATATAATTCGGAATATACATTTGTAGTATGTTTTTGGACAGTGTGAGGAAACTGTAGCACCTGGAGGAAACCCATGCAAATATGGGGAGAGCATGCAAACTCCACACAGATAGGGGCTGGCTAGAATCAAACTCATGACCCCAGCGCTGTGAGCCACAAAACTAAGCACTTAATGGTTACAATAGCCTCCGGTCCTGTAACGCTCAAGGACTGCTCCCTCGTTCACTAGGTGTACATTACATTACATTACATATAAATCAAGTATGGCAAATCATGTCATCCTGTGAAGCACAAATATGGTATAGCAATTTAGCGGTGGTGAATTATAATAGGGGTAACCCTGGGTGGTAACTGTAAGCCCATATCTGTAGGTGGCCAAGTGTCTCTGGTTCTTTATACCAGTCAAAGTATAGGGCTTCAATCACAGTGCTGTGAAAAGTAGTAGACTGATGAAATTCTGACATTTGCTACATAATCTAACAATTATAATGTCTTACGAACAACAGATGTGGGGGCCCCGCCTGGAAGCGCTTACACTCTAAAAGTAATAAACCCTTGCGCCTGTTTTCCTATTTCATGACAATATGATTCCCACAGTACATCACCTGTGTCACATCTGGCATCTGCAGGTATTCATTTGATAATTATGTTTTTCTGTACTCCTCATCCTCTCCATTAGTCCACAGTATGCAGCGATGCTGCCTCCCCGCCATCGGACTATACTGATGTCTTTCCTCCATATGTTGTTTACACCCAGATAATATCTGCAAGCAGCAACTTTAAAGAAACTCATTTGGGACTCTCCAATGTGATAGAAATGGCTGATTATAAGCAGACAGATGGACTGACATCTGCCAGAGCTTCAAACTCACCAGAGTCACCACCATTTTGAAAGCTTTCAACATGACAAATGTGTGTGTTGTGTCTCCTGAAACAGTCGTACAAGGCAGGGAGAATGCAGGAAAAGAAAAGGAAGAGAATAAGACCAGAGCAAAATGTGCAGGAAATAGGCAATAACAATAAGCTATTTACAGAAGTGGCCAGTGGAGATAACACACGACCCACACTTAGGCTTAATAAAGAAGTACTACCATTCTGATATAGAATAACAGATCTGTTATTGTGTTTCTCATTATATATTCACATAAGGTGAAAACTGGAGACGTACAAGTCTGCTGATCATAAAAGCTTGACACTGGGTAAATCACTTTCCATTCCGTCATTGCAAATGGGGAATAGAGCTGGAAATTCTTTGCCACTGAATTCCATTAAGCCTACATTATTATATAAAGTAGGGTCTTGTGTAGGTAATATTATTCGGTTGTGCACAAAGTATGAATCAAATATAATGTACATAGCCAATTACTGAGTAAATACAGAAATGTGGAGTATTCTTTAGCAGGTAAAACATACCGAGATAGAGGACAATGGGCCAAATCAAAACATGTATATAGTATATGCAGCAATGATATATTGTTGGGCTTGTAATGATATTACGCCAGTGTCAGCCTACTGTATATGCATCACATCATTTCAATTTTCAATCACAAGGGCATACAGGATAATAAATTCGATTAACCTGTTAGATTTCAACCTATGTAAAATGATGGAAACTATGTAGATTTGATTATTTATCAGTTTTAACATATATTTACATAATACAAAGAGTCTTTAAAACTCTAGTAAAAAAAATGTATTCTGATTTACTGCTATTGTCAAATACTGCATCTGCATGATGTTATAACATTGTTTATCTGTATATACAATGATTGGACAATATTTCAATATTTCCTGAATAAACCAGCAGCGTAGCACAGCTCCCTTTCACATCAGTGTATGTAAATTACCTCCATTTAACTAGTATTATTGAAACAATACTGTTTAAGTATTCTTTAGGCATCTGTTCCCAGTTAACTTCAGCTATTTTAATAAACCCAAATTACATTTTGTCTGGTTGACTAGTAATAAGCGAAACATATTAAAGCAAGAGAAGGGTTATGTCTGTGTAGATGGGTCCATAATGTTTATAACCAATGAGCAAAACAATGATCTATTGCTATTTCCTTCTTCCTGCTATTCTCCTTCTATAAATCAATGTAGACATCAGCATTATCTAGCACAGCAAGATCCACATGTCCAACCATGTTTTACAGTAAAATCACATTCCTCAATGGAGTAATATGAGTATAATTGCAATGGGTGGGGAACGAAATGCCGATGACTAAAATGTTGACGGCATTAAGAGAGACACTAAAAAGCTGACACCTGAAATTGCAACATGTAGGAAATACCGACTGTTTTAACAAATGACACACAAAAAACCTGACACCCGAAATACCTATATGGAAGAAATGCTGACATAAGAAGATGCCGGCAGTTGCGGTCAAATCGGGGGGACCCCACATTTTGTTTTCCTTGATTATGCCGCAACCAGCACTATGGTTAATAGTGTTTATACTGTCTTTTGTACATTATACAGCCGGCGGGTCCTGTGGCTGTATTGCCGCCGGACCCGCTTGCAATGCCCCCTTAATGCCAGCAGTCTGACTGTTACCATTTTCGGTGTAGGCAATCACATTGCCGGCATTTTCTTGTGTCAGCATTTCTTACATATAGTTATTTCGGATGTTGGGTTTTTTGTGTGTCATTTTCTAAAACAGTCAGTATTTCCTACAGGTCACAATTTTAGGTATTGGCATTTAAGTGTCTTTCTTAATGCTGTTGGCATTGTAGTGATCAGAATTATCAGTACCATCCATTTCAATGGTTGTTAATTTCAAGAGACAGTCTTATTCTTTTCCTATGTATGTTAAAAGTAATTGCCACTACCTATAGTTATTCTCTGAAGTTGATGCATTACTATTTATTTAAGAAGAATGAGTAAACTGTTAGCCACATTTAGCTAATATGTCATTATGGAGATTATAGTGACCTCCTAGACAGTGCCATATGTGACATGTAGAATCACATCAGTAGACCAGAAACTTATGTTACATCTTTGGAAAGCACATTGAGATAGAAACATATATCATTTTCAGCAAATATGTATTTCATTACTGAAGCACAAATGTCAATGTTCCATTTAATATTGCACATAGATTATTCTAACCCCCATCCAAAGCCCCTTAAGAGAGTATATTTCAAGCCTTTTTAATACATATATTTACTACTTGCTCTACTTATCTATTACTCTCTTTATCTCTTCTGATCACAATAAGAGGCGCACAGTGGTTAGCATTGTTGGCTCACAGAGTCATAAGTTCGATTCCTGACTAGGGCCCTATCTGTGTGAGGTCTGTTTGCGTGGGTTTCCTCCACGTGCTCTGGTTTCCTCCCATACTCCAATCATACTGGTAGATTAATTGACTTTTGACTGAAATTAACCCGTGTGTCTGTGTCTGTGTGTGTGCTAGGGAATTTAGACTGCAAGCTCCAACGGGGCAAGGACAGATGTGAATGACAAATACTGTCTGTACAGTGCTGCGCAATATGGTGCCACCACATAAATAAATGATAACAAGACTATAATAATGCGAATAGTAACCAATATCACAGTATTGCTACTTTAGTTACAGCAATTTGGTATTTCAGTGCAATGTCTACACTTTCCATGAAAGAGTAAAATAGATTAATTATAAATTCTATAATTAAAAACATGCAATCCTAGCAAGCTTGATAATGTGTATCCCTCTTTTAAGCATATTTGAACTAGTAGAGATAGTACTCTTGCTATGTTATTTTATGTCTAATAGGAGCAAGAGCAGGGCCTGATCAACCACTAGGCTGACCAGGCTGCAGCCTGGGGCGCTGGGTCCCGGGTGGTCAGTGGTTAGCAACACACAGCCAATCGCCAGGCTGCCTGTTGCTGTGCAGCAGACAGGAAGCAGGACGTCTTCACTTCCTATCTGCTGATCTGAGGAGAGGAGCGACGCTGGCACAACTACAGGTAAGTGAAGGGGGGAACTGCCCTGCATATCTATAGGGAGGGGGGGAACTGCCCTGCATATCTATAGGGAGGGGGGGAACTGCCCTGCATATCTATAGGGAGGGGGGGAACTGCCCTGCATATCTATAGGGAGGGGGGGGACTGCCCTGCATATCTATGGGGAGGGGGGGGGACTGCCCTGCATATCTATAGGGAGGGGGGAACTGCCCTGCATATCTATAGGGAGGGGGAGAACTGCCCTGCATATCTATAGGGAGGGGGAACTGCCCTGCATATCTATAGGAAGGGGGGGGGAACAACCCTGCATATCTATAGGGAGGGGGGGGAACTGCCCTGCATATCTATAGGGAGGGGGGGAACTGCCCTGCATATCTATAGGGAGGGGGGGGAACTGCCCTGCATATCTATAGGGAGGGGGGAACTGCCCTGCATATCTATATGGAGGGGGGGGAACTGCCCTGCATATCTATAGGGAGGGGGGGGGAACTGCCCTGCATATCTATAGGGAGGGGGGGGAACTGCCCTGCATATCTATAGGGAGGGGGGGGAACTGCACTGAATATCTAAAGGGAGGGGGGGAACTGCCCTGCATATCTATAGGGAGGGGGGAACTGCCCTGCATATCTATAAGGAGGGTGGGAACTGCCCTGCATATCTATAGGGAGGGGGAGAACTGCCCTGCATATTTATAGGAAGGGGGGGGGAACAACCCTGCATATCTATAGGGAGGGGGGGAACTACCCTACATATCTATAGGGAGGGGGGGAACTACACTGCATATCTATAGAGAGGGGGGGGAACTACCCTGCATATCTATAGGGAGGGGACGACTACCCTGCATATCTATAGGGAAGGAGAGGGGGGACTGTCATGCATATGTATAGGGAGGGAGAGGTGGACTGTCATACAAATCTATAGGGTGGGAGGGGGGGGACTGCCATGAAAATCTATAGGGAGGGAGAGAGGTTGATATGTATGAAGGAGGGCAGAGGAGGGGAGCTGATATATGTGACTGGGGGAGTTTTGATGTGACGGGGGGGGGTAGCTTCAGAGTGGAGGTAAGGAAAATAGCTGCAAGGGGGATGGATGCAGGGTGGGAGGTAAAGAAAATGGCTGCAGCAGGGTTAAGTAAAAAATGGCTGTGGGGCGGGTTGTGGTTAAGGAAAATGGCTGCAGGGGGTATTTAAAAAATAGAGCAGCTTTGGGGGGCAGAATCTCATGATTGTGTGGTGGTCACATGGGTGGTCTCAGCAATCACTAGAATACTAAATATTAGTGAGATGGGGCTGGTAGAGGTTTGTATTTGATTGACAACAAATATTCAGATATTGCTTATATATGCCTGTCCAATGGGGTACTTTTAGCTGGCCATAATGGAGTGTTTTGTTTTAACTAAAGGGCCTAATCATTCAGGGTTTGCATTATAATACATTTTTGCATTTTCAAAAAAGGACGCCAACTTTCCAGAAGCCAGCGAGAGGATAACAAAGTTGCAAGAGAGAAGAGCAAGGACAGGTAAGAGACAATGGCACAATCTGTCTAAATTTGAATGCTGGAGAATACACCTGAACATTCATATTCAGGAGTGTTCCTATACACCTATATATTCGGAGGAGGGGGGGCGCTGCGGCCGTATTAGCCTAGGGCAGCCAGAACCCTTAATCAGGCCCTGGGCAAGAGCTTTCCACCCTTTATACAGCATTCTCCATGATAATTTCATATAGTAGTATTATATTTGTGTCCTCCCCTAGTCCTACAAACGTGTATTTATAATCTTATAGAACACAAGCCATGGAAATGTTGCCTAACATTGAGACGAATCATACATTGTAAACCCTAAGGGCCTGATTCATTAAGGATCTTAACTGAAGAAACTTCTTATTTCAGTCTCCTGGACAAAACCATGTTACAATGCAAGGGGTGCAAATTAGTATTCTGTTTTGCACATTAATTAAGTTAAATACTGACTGTTTTTTCATGTAGCACACAAATATCAACTTTAAATTTCAGTGTACAAATGAGCTATAAAGTATTTGTGTGCTACATGAAATACAGTCAGTATTTAACTTATGTGCAAAACAGAATACCAATTTGCACCCCTTGCATTGAAACATGGTTTTGTCCAGGAGACTTAAATAAGAAGTTTCTTAAGTTAAGATCCTTAATGAATCAGGCCCTAACTTACTTAGCCTGTAATGTTTTGAAGAAAAAGTTATATGTGAAACATGCACATTTATTGTTTTTAAATAAGATTGAAAACATGTTAGAAAACAAGTATAAAAAGCAATTACACCATTTTAAGAACAGTCCTTAGTCTTGCAGTATCCTAGACCATTCAAAGTCTTTCAAAGTCCATTTATATGATTGGCAGATTGATACCTATTCTGTATGTCACCTGACAATAATGTCACGACATTGACAACACTTTCTACACTATTTATACATGTTCTCCAGTCTATATGCAGCTATAACTGGAAGGATGACACAGCCGAGTCCAGGGCTTTTCAGCTTATCTTGTTCAGCTATCTCTCAGCACAAAAACCTAGCAATTAATAAGCCAGGATATATTGCACAAGTGTAACAAGAGGGACTTGGGGTAAGGTCATTTAGTTTTATGATTCTGTTTAATTTGGATTTGCCAATCCACAGCTCATTCTCCCACAGGCCGGACTTAATAATCAAGATCCATGCTCCGTGCTTTGTGCTCTAATTAAGGCCACTGTTTAATTAGAAATCCTAGCTGGTGCCAAACAAAGAAGAAAATCAATAATGAATCCAATGGAGGGGAAAGAGGCAAGTGATAACTTGTGCTTTCATATAGAAAATAGCTATAAGCAATATCCAATACGACTTTGTGAAGAGACGTTGTACAATAGGTGAGGCACAAGTTAACCCCCATGATGCCTCGGCTGAAAGTGTGATATGTTTACAGCAGTGACACAATTATGCAAATTCAAAGGCAGGAGATAAAAAAAACTGCAGAGATGTCTTTTAAGGCCACATCAGCACTTGGCTTCTTGAAAGGATGCTTATATGCCCGGGTCATCACAACGTGCAGAGCAAGGGCTTATACAGGAAGCTGGGGAATCTCTGACATTGTGGAAGGCAGCAGAAGGCTTGTGCTGTACCGGCAGTTTTTAACAGTTGAGAACAGCAGCTTGCTAAATATGGCAGTCACCACAAAGGATACCTTCTGTTAGGTGAACAAATACATAGTGAGGGGGTTGTGCATAAAACCACCAGGCATAAAAAGTACTACACTTAGTAGGACAAAATGTGACTTTATAATTATATCCAAATACCACATTCACTTAAAGGCTTCAATTTAAGTGACACATTATTCTTCAAAAGCTGCAACCAAAGTAGGAAACAATCTGAAAGTGAATTAAAGTGCAAAATGTGTCGAATTGTAGCTTTACATAAAGTACAATATTGCTACACACCATACCCACTGGACATGTGTAAAATACACTTTTTTTTTTACTGTAGATTATTTGTAAATCAACAATGTATTAATTATTATAAACATTGCTCTGAATTAGTACTGAATTACTCCTAGTTAATTATTTGATGCAAATTAAATATTGGGGGTGTGAAATGACAATAGGAGAATATGTGATTGCACCCAAAAAGAACATAGGTGTTTGATGATGTCAGAAGCATAGAAATTAGAATTTTATAGATGGTAAAATCACTTAGGCTATCGCATCGGGAGAAATGTTGTATAGCGTGTATCTAGCCTTACTCATCCAATGTTTTTAATGTCCTGGGGGTGCCCCCCAATGTAGAGCATGGCCACTGATGTTTAGAAGAAGCAGCCAGCAACTTCTTACCTGTGAAACTGTCAGCTTCTGCTCCTACATGTCAATGATGGGCTGGGAGTGTGGCTCTGGGCTGTGATATCACAGCCAAGCGACTCACTTCCGCTCTGAGGGGCGGAGGCTGCTACCCCCACCTCTCGCCTCTAAGGTAAGAAGCAGCAGGGGTCGGGGTACAACGCCCAAGGGGGAATGCTATTTCCGAGGGGGTAAGGCTAGTGCCCAGGCCATCCCAAGAGTTAGCATCGACACTGAGTAGCTACATTTTCCACTGAACGTGACACTAAGATAGCAGGAAACGAACTTGACATAGTTATATTAGCAATATTCATTATTGTCTATTTATTTATATAGCGCCACTAATTCCACAGCGCTGTACAGAGAACTCACTCACATGAGTCCCTGCCCCATCGGAGCTTACAATATAAATCCCCTAACATACACACACAGAACAAGAGACTAAAGGCAATTTAATAGCAGCAAATTAACCTACCAGTATGATGTTGAAGTGTGGGAGGGAACCGGAGCACCCGGAGGAAACCCACGCAAACACAGGGAGAACATACAAACTCTACACAGATAAGGCCATGGTTGGGAATTGAACTCATGACTCCAGTGCTGTGAGGCAGAAGTGCTAACCACTAAGCCACTGTGATATAATAACATAGCATCCTTTTTTGTACAATAATTTTGCTTTTTGTTTCATAGAAACTTTTCAGAAACAAATGTTTTTTTTTAGAAATGTATCTGTCTTTAATTCCTCAATCTAAATTACATTATTACTGGTCCAATCATTGCTCACTTGCTGACTGGACCAGTGATATCACAGCAACTTAACTAACTGTAATTGCAACTTTGTGACTTGTAAAAGAGGTGAGCAACACAGCATCACCGGACCCCATAGAAATATTTTAGCAAGTGCCTGACAATGCCACTTTACTCTCGATGGCTCCTACTGCAAATGCGATCTACCCGCACATGGTCAAAATAGAACCCTGCTCTTCTCCTCCCCGCAGAGCAGATTGTGGGCGTTTGGGGAATCACCTGGCCTTTCCGGGCCCCCCTTCCAGGCTGCACATCGGCTGCAACCTCTGCAGTGGTGGTAGCTTGGCCACTGTGTAACTGAATCCATTAGGACTTTGTCCTAAAGGTGTGGGATGAGGTGGACATGATTCTCTGTTACTGGCAAAACACTTAATGTTGCATCAGTCACAGTATATGCCTAATGTTATGCAATAATAGACATAAATGTGCTAATTAGTTTTTTTGTCATTTTTTTGAAAATAGGGACTGGATGTCCTAAACCTAGGGAGCTTTCGTAGTTAATGGTAATCCTAATCATGCTTCATTGCATATTAGTAACATTAATTTACAATGTTCTGTTAAATTACTTTTTTTTTAAACTCGGCTGCACTGTAAGGTTACCAACATCCCAATATATTTACATCAATGTTTTGAATATGAACATTTCAGTTTAGTGATTCTTTAAGAACTTTATTTGCCCTGAAAGCAAATCCAAGGTTGGGGCAATAGATTGTTTCAGAATATGAGAAGTGGGTAGTTCTAACATGCAAAACCCTGCAGATTTTTAGAGAATATAATTACTAAAAACCATCAAATTGCAACTAGAATTCAGCAAAATGTAACAGCTTTACAGATAGTACTTGAAAGAAGAATAATCTACTACACACACACAACCTTAGAATTGTTCCATACAGTTAAAAACCACTTACTTTTTGGGTCTGTAGTCTGGAATTGATCTGTCCAGAGAGATTCTATCACTAAGTTGGGCATTATAACCATATTCTTCGTATTTGGTTTCTGATTCATGGCTGTCATCCCTCAATGTAGCAGCCATCCCACCTTGTCCAAGCCCTCCGGGTCCTTCCACGAGCCCCATAGGTTTAGCTAATCCTGTAAGGATACAAATCCCATTAGCCTAATAATACCATAATTCTTGTATAGACAATAGCAATAGTCACATAATACATTATGTAAATTTTGTTTTGTTTTTTAAAAAATTTAGATTATCCCAAGGTAATAAGATCAGAGCAGAGAGCACAGAATGGCACAATCATCATTTATTTATATAGCGCCAGCAAATTCTGTAGCGTATAACAATTGTTCCAGAATAATAACAGAATAGATCATCCCCAGTAGTACATCTCACTGTGATTAATAACCTAGGACTGTTATTCTATTGCACTTTTTATGGAGGCAGAATATTCTGTTTCCGCACACAATAACATGGATCATAAAGGTAAAAACGAGAGAATGTGTCAAATTAAAGGATTCAAACACTCTGTCAGTATGTCATTCAAACCATTTGAGCTGTATTCTTTCAATTTGCTGATGTATCCCTTTACAGTGACAGGCTTCTGAGAAGCCAAAGCGTGGTTCCCATAGGGAGAGGTTGCTCTGCTTATCAAGGGTTTCACAGGGGCTTATTACGCTAATGGGAAAGCGCAGAAAATCCATTCTGTTCAATGTTTTATCTTGTGCTTGGCAAAATTGAGAACGAGGGTTATGTGCATGTGATGAAGGCTTCCTGGGAACTGGTGATAACAATTTTATAAGTAAACTTTATGTCCAATACATGTTGCTGTTAAAAAGAATGAGTCCTTTGTAACCATTACCAATATGCTAAATGCTAATGAGAAAGTCTTGCCTGTAATAATTTAATGATTGGTATGCTGTTGATCAGGGTTGCTGGTTGTCTTAGATTCGTACACACAGCATTGTAGAGCTAGTTTGGTCTAACAGTCGCTGTGTATAATAGCCAGTACTAAGTAGTGGTGATAACGCATGTGTGGCTAATGTCTTCTGTTAATATAAGCTTTAGTAGAAATGGGAGTGGAGACAGAATCCCTTTAATGTAACATAATGTCCCTCAATTAGCATATTTATTTTCCCATCGACTTCTTCGCAATGAGCGCCAGCTGCTGGCATGGGAGCAGCCATCTTACCTGTGCTGCTCCTCCAGGTTATTGCTAGTCTGGGAGAGTGGCACTGGACTGTGATGTCATAGCCTAGCGCCACACTCCCAGGATGACTGATAATTAGAAGATGCTGCTGCCCCGCCGCTCTTCTGCACCACACAAAATAAGAACAGTATGGGGAGGGGGTGCAGGTGGCAGTGCCCAAGGGAGGGGATTAACAAGAAACTAGGTGCCTAGGACAACATGGCACTTCTGCCAGCTCTGCACACTTGTATGTGGCAAAATTGCTGACTGATGTGGTTGTTTAGTGGTTGCAGTGTATGCGGTTAGGATTAGGCCCATCATTCATCAACACTTAAGTCCTCTTCATTACTATTATGGCAGCCGCGTGCTTCACTGCCAGTCACTGACTGTGCCATGTCTCAGCACTATAGCCCTCCCTGCCAAGCAGCTGATTTCCATTACAACAGTTGATATTGTTGCTGTGACAAGTACTAACAGTTCTGTTACCTGCAGCCATCTTTCCATCCGGTGCCCACACCTGAATCTGCATCTGCATAGCAATCACTGCTGTAGACTAAACAGTTTCTAGTAACTGCATCCTCACAGAATATTGATTTATTGAGAGACTGCAGGAACTCTAAAGAAAAGCAAAATTCTCTATATTAAAACGAGGTCATCGTCAGGGGTAATTTTCTGGGGAGGGTTACAGGGCTGTTAACCCATCGGTAGTTAACAAAACTGTTCACAACGTCAATAGAAGTCAGGTTTTATAGGTAATTATTAATAAAGGGACCCTTCACTTGCCTATAAATGTAAAAATTTCCTCACAAAATGAAAAGTACTAAGAGTCTCTTATCAGTCAATAAAAATGTCCAGTCCATATTCGCTTTGTGACATTTTAGGCTAAATTTACTTCTGGTATCTGACCCAGTATTTCATGTTCTGTCTCTTGTAACTATCTTGTATTATTAGGAACAATTCAGAATCAAATTGATATCACAGATACTTGTGTTGACTAGATGATTAGATAATGGATGCCAATTAAAGTATTATTACTTATATATACACACACAAACAAATATACACTATATGGAGAAAAGTATTCGGACGATTGATCATTACACCAAAAGGGACTGTAATGACATTGCAAGATGTTTAGAGTGTTTCTGTGGGAATTTGTGCCCATTCATTCCGTAGAGCATTTATGAGTTCAGGCACTGATGTTGGATGAGAGGCCTGGCTCGCAATCTCCATTCCAGGTCATCTCAAAGGTGTTTGATGGAGTTGAGGTTAGGGCTCTGTGTGGGCCAGGAAAGTTATTCCACATAGAACTCATCAAACCATGTCTTTGTAGTCCTTGCCTTGTACACTGGGGCACAGTCATGTTGGATTAGAAAAGGTCCTTCTCCAAACCTGGAAGCATAGCACTGTCCAAAATTACTTGGTATGCTGAAGCATTAAGATTGACCTTCACTGGAGAGAAGGAGCCTAGCCCAAACCCTGAAAAACAGCCCCATACTATTTTCCCTCTTTCAACAAACTTCACAGTTGACATAATGCAGGCAGGCAGGTAATGTTCTCCCGGCATCTGCCAAAACCAGACTCGCCCATCTGACTGCCAAACAGAGAAGCGTGATTTGTCACTCCCCGTGTGTAATAAAAATGTATATACTGAAATGAATGAAATATGGAAAACTAATAACACATAGGAGCTGAGAAGAGATTTGAAAACCACTGTGCTAACAGGGCATAATACAAGGATGTAACAAGTCAATTTACAATCTCATATCTAATATATAAATGCTTAGTGGCGTCTGTCTGTCTGTGTGTGTGTGGAAAAAAAAAAACTAAGTTGCAGCACCACCTGCTGGGCAGAGTTATACACTGACCTACTAAATTCTTAGTGTGTGTGGGGAAAAAAATTCAAAAAGGGCTGAAATTTGGTAGGGCTCAAACTCATTTTCGTGAGGTAATTTTACCTTATGAACACACATGTGTAAAGGCGTGTGTTAGTGTGTGTGGGAGTGTGTGTGTGTGTGTGTGTGGAAAAAAATATTTTCTCAGAAAGGGCTCATCCAATTGAACTGAAATTTGGTATACTGACATTATTTGACAAAAAAATTAGAATAGTCAAGTCAGTTAACTTCCATCATCCCCCCTTCCCCCCCGTGGGAGGGGTAGTAAAGGCTAAATTTACGAGTTGAGGGGTCAAACTCATTTTCGTGAGGTAATTTTACCTCATGAACACACATTAAAAGGTCGCTTGCGTCGGGAACTAACGCTCTTCCCCTGAGGAGGCCTGGGCTAGGTCCAAATGCATGACAAGAACCTTTTTAAGACCTTAAGTAGCTTGATTTGACTAGAATGCATGAGTATCATGCACGGGTTAACTTGTTTGATATATAAACAGAAATTTTATTTTCGTAAAGAGATATTTTTTTCTGAAAGGTCTGTTTGATAATAATGTGGTGTTGCTAATTATTCACAATATTTCATTTTTTTTTTTTAGTTAATAAAATAATAAATAAAACTTTAAATCAATCGCAAGGTGTTATGCCAGGATAATAATTTTGACATGCCCTGAAAGATAATTCAAAATAATTACATCTGTTTAAACATGATGTATGGCTGCCCAAGTTGATAATTCCTAAATGATTCAGCCTTATTGAGTCACATCTTTTGTATATGTTTACAATTTGAAAAGTGTCTCAGTTGATATTAACATCTCCGGGGCCAAGAAATGGTGGCTACTAGCCCAAAGCACTGTTACTATTGTTGGATGCCAATATCTTATCTTGATAAACATCCCATTTTAAAACATAGCCCAATTCCCTTTTCTCCAAGTAAATAGGAAAAAGTAATGTCTCTAGACTGTTGGCAGTTTATCATGTGCTGGCATCCAGCCTCCTTCCTTAACCCCAGCCCAGATGTGCCATAATCCTCTGCAAATGAAAAGTGTGCTCAATCTTATTGCTTCATTATGTTCCTTATTATTCATCTTGCTTCACAGTCACAACTCATCCTGAGAAGGAGCTCTGGCTAGACAATCTCTTCTTCCCTCCTTTTATATGACAAGATATTTTATATTTTATATATTTTTTCCCTACACTTTCACCTTTACTTTGAATTTTTTTAAGTCACTATTCTTTCTCTCCTACAAAATGCCCTTATCTCATTCTATATCACTATCTCTGTGCCATCACTTTACTTTATCCTTTATTTCCCCTAAAACTCAAGTTAGAGTTGTTTATGAAGAGAAAGACTTTGTGAGGGCCACCAAAGCTTGACAGGCCCCCAGGGCCAGATTAACCATAGGGCTAACTGGGCTACAGCCCAGGGGCCTATGGCATCCAGGGGGCCCTTGAAAGTGCTCAGCAGCAGTATTGACCGGTGGGGGGCGGGGGCGCCCCCGGCGCGATCAGTGCTGCTGAGCACTTTCACTGCAATCCTTCTCCGGCGCGCTATAGTCTCCTCACTGAGGAGATCTCGTGAGTCTCACTCTCACGAGATCTCCTCAGTAAAGAGAGTACAGCGCGCCGGAGAAGGAGGTAAGTGCCGGGCGGGGGCGCGGGCAGCTACGATCACGGGGAGGGGGGGGGCTAGTGCGTGCAGCTCCGATCACGGGGAGGGGGCCCTCACGGGGGAATGGAGGCCCTCTTAGCCCAGGGGCCTCCATTCCCTTAATCTGGCCCTGCAGGCCCCCATCCCACTCTGTGTGCACAGCCTCTGCAAAAGCTGGTGCTGCACGCTCAGCAGTTGCTGGCTGGGCTGGGGGGCAGGGGGGCATCTGTACCCTGGGCCAGTCCCATAGTGGGCTACCTTGGGCTGGGTCACTAGGCCATCTGCATTTTTTTTTCCTTTAAAATGTTCCTAAAAGGCTGCAGAGTCAAGTCTTGCCCCTGGGCTAAAATTTGCCAGCCCTCCCCTGATGCTCAGTCTGGGCAAACATGACTGCACTGTTTCCCCCCAGGCTACATACACAGCTTTGGCAAAGTAGATGCTGTTTGTGCTGTCTAGGGGTATGACTACGCATACCAATAGGAAACTATTGGTATATGCTGTCACTGTCCACTACTCACATTCTAGCCCTGATGGGGCCAGATCTCCATCTGTCCAACCTAATCTCCACAACCAGACCCCCAGGGGAGGTCTGGGCCACGGGAACTTTATATCCTTCCCTCTTAACACTCCTGATTGCATCTACCTAAGTGGTTATGGTATACATATGTTAAAACCACTTTATGCAGGGTCACTGTCCATCTGCCCATCCCTTCCATATGATCACTGCCTTTTAGAAGATGGGTGTCCACAGCATATGTCTATCACAAGAGACATTGTCACCATTAAGTATGTCCTACAATTACATTGGCCCGGATCATATTAATAATGTACTTTGTCACTCTTCTCTTAAAATAACACCAGTAAAATCAATTAAATTAATGGTAAATGTCCAATCAACTGAATTTACTCAATTTGCTAAAAGGAGGTCCTCAACCTGCAACATCCAACAATTAAAGTTGATAAAAATAAATTAAATACTGACTGTTTTTTCATGTAGCACACAAATATCAACTTTAAATTTCAGTGTACAAATAAACTATCATGTTTTTGTGTGCTACATGAAAAAACAGTCAGTATTTAACTTATGTGCAAAACAGAATACTAATTTGCACCCCTTGCATTGTAACATAGTTTTGTCCAGGAGACTGAAATAAGAAGTTTTTTAAGTTAAGAACCTTAATGAATCAGGCCCATAGAGTCATTAAGGAGAACAAAACATAAAAAAGGAGTAACTTTTCACCTGGACAAATCCATGTTGCATTGGAGGGGGAGGTAAATTTAGAATTAGAATAAATTTCAGTGTAAGAATAAAGTTATCCAGTATTTGTGTGCTACATGAAAAAGCAGCCAGTATTTAAGTTATGTGAAAAATAATAAACTGATTTGCGCCCCTCACATTGTAACATGGTTTTCCAGGACGAAGCTTACTCCTTTTTCTTACTTTGCTCTCCTTAATGACTCAGGCCCAGAATCTGTATTGTGCCTAGGATAAAACTCTTCAACTTAGATATATGTTTTGATGGACACTTCTGCCTTGAACACAGAGACATAATCAATTGTTATTGGCTTCTGAACATGATATCTCTCTGTCAGCACCTAGTGCATCATTAGGAGGTTGGTGTATTTTCTTGTAGGCACTGATTACATTCTGGGCCAAGCTGAGGATGCGTGTTCATAGCCATATTTCTTTCATCTTTCCTCTCCAAGTATCATTTTTTGTTTTGCTGAGATGTTTGTGCTTGATGCCTCTTTGGAAAAAAAACACTTCTGGAGATTCATTGCAATGTATTGATTTCACAGATAACCATTAGTACCTAAACCAGTTAAAAGCCTGTCAAAATGATGGAAAAAAATAAGAGTAAGATCATGTTGGTCCAAATGAATGGATATAAAATTGAGTCAATTTGGAATAGCAAAGCTTGTTATAATTGGTAACTGCCACACACAAAACGTAAAAACAAACAAACAAAAGAAGCTGAAGAAATTAGGAAAATCTAGTCAGTTGGAATAGTCAAGTACACCACACGGTCATTTGCAAACATTTTACCAGATTTGTGGTGTAGATGTGCGGAGGTATGTGGTGTATATGTGAGGAGGTGTGTGGTGTATATGTGAGGAGGTGTGTGTGTGGTGTAGATGTGCAGAGGACTGTGGTGTATATGTCAGGAGGTGTGTGTGTGTTGTAGATGTGCAGAGGTCTGTGGTGCATATGTGAGGAGGTGTGTGTGTGGTGTAGATGTGTGGCGGTCTGTGGTGTAGATGTGCGGAAGTGTGTGTGTGTGTGGTGTATATGTGCGGAAGTGTGTGTGTGGTGTAGATGTGCGGAGGTGTGTGTGTGTGGTGAAGATGTGCGGAGGTGTGTGTGTGGTGTAGATGTGTGGAGGTGTGTGTGTGGTGTATATGTGCGGAAGTGTGTGTGGTGTAGATGTGCGGAGGTCTGTGTTATTGGGTAGATGTGCAAAGGTATGTGTGTGGTGTAGATGTGCGGAGGTCTGTGGTGTAGATGTACGGAGGTGTGTGTTGTGTAGATTATTATTATTATTATTTAATTATAAGGTGCCACAAGGTTTCCGCAGCGCCGAACACAGTACAAACAATGGACAGTACAGGGAATAACAGTACAGAACAATAAACGGGTAATACCGAGACTTCAGATGCTCCAGGAAAATCAAGACTATTGAGGTTGGAGCAGAAGAAAAGGTAAAGAGACAGGAGGGAGAAGGGCCCTGCTCATTAGAGCTTACATCCTAAAGGGAGGGCAACAGACAATCGGCACAGAGGGAGTCAGAGGAGGGGAGCAAGCGCACCCTTTTCAAAGGAGGATCCAGGAGATGAGAGCGAGCATGGAAAGAGGTTTAAGTGGAGGGCTGGTAAGCCTTGAGGAAGAGATGAGTTTTGAGTGCCCGTTTGAAGGAGCACAAGTTAGGGGATAGACGGATGGAGCGAGGGAGGTCATTCCAGTGCAAGGGGGCAGCTCGGGAGAAGTCTTGAATTCTGGAGTGGGATGAGGTTATTAGAGTGGAGGAGAGGCAACGGTCATTGGCCGAGCGCAGGGAACGGGCGGGAGTGTGGATGGAGAGGAGATTGGAGATATAAGGGGCAGTAGACTGGGAGAGGGCCTTGTAGGTGAGGGTAACAAGTTTGAAAAGAATTCGATAGAGGAAGGGGAGACAGTGAAGAGCAAGGCAGAGAGGGGAGGCAGAAGAGGAGCGGCGAGAAAAGGAAGATAAGCCTCGCCGCCGCATTAAGTATAGAACGAAGGGGGGCAAGGCGAGAGCGGAAGAGGCCGGTGAGGAGAAGATTGCAATAGTCCAGCCGGGAAATGATGAGCGCGTGGATAATAGTTTTGGTTGCTTCATTAGATAGGAAGGGCCGGATGCGGGCAATGTTACGAAGTTGAAAGCGACAGGATTGCGCAAGAGATTGAATGTGGGGGGTAAAAGAGAGGGAGGAGTCGAGGGTGACGTCCAGGCAGCGTAGTTGGGGGACGGAGGAAATGGTGGAGTTGTTAAGAGTGATGGAGAGATCCAGATGGGATAAGGACTTAGACGGAGGGAGTGCGGATGTGTGTGTGGGATAGATGTGCGTAGGTGTGTTTGCGATGTAGATGTGCGGAGGTGTGTGTGTGTGTGGTGTAGATGTGCATAGGTGTGTGTGGTGTAGATGTGTGTAGGAATGTGTGTGGTTTAGATGTGCGGAGGTGTGTGTGGTGTAGATATGCGGAGGTATGTATGTGGTGTAGATGTGCGGAGGTCTGTAGTGTAGATGTGCGGAGGTGTGTGTGTTGTGTAGGTGTGCGGATGTGTGTGTGGTGTAGATGTGCGTAGGTATGTGTGTGGTGTAGATGTGCGTAGGTATTTGTGTGGTGTAGATGTGCGGAGGTCTGTAGTGTAGATGTGCAGAGGTCTGTGTGTGTGGTGTAGATGTGTGGAGGTGTGTGTGTGTGTGGTGTATATGTGCAGAAGTGTGTGTGTGGTGTAGATGTGCAGAGGTCTGTGGTGTAGATGTGCGTAGGTGTGTGTGTGGTGTAGATGTGCGGAGGTGTGTGTGGTGTAGATGTGCGTAGGTGTGTGTGGCGTAGATGTGCATAGATGTGTGTTGTGTAGATGTGCGGAGGTGTGTGTGTGGTGTAGATGTGTGTAGGTGTGTGTGGCGTAGATGTGTGGAGGTGTGTGTGTGGTGTAGATGTGTGGAGGTGTGTGTGGTGTAGATGTGTGGAGGTGTGTGTATGGTGTAGATGTGCGGAGGTGTGTGTGTGGTGTAGATGTGTGGAGGTGTGTGTGTGGTGTAGATGTGCGAAGGTGTGTGTGGTGTAGATGTGTGGAGGTGTGTGTGTGGTGTAGATGTGTGGAGGTGTGTGTGGTGTAGATGTGTGGAGGTGTGTGTGTGGTGTAGATGTGTGGAGGTGTGTGTGGTGTAGATGTGTGGAGGTGTGTGTATGGTGTAGATGTGCGGAGGTGTGTGTGTGGTGTAGATGTGTGGAGGTGTGTGTGTGGTGTAGATGTGCGAAGGTGTGTGTGGTGTAGATGTGTGGAGGTGTGTGTGTGGTGTAGATGTGTGGAGGTGTGTGTGTGGTGTAGATGTGTGGAGGTGTGTGTGTGGTGTAGATGTGTGGAGGTGTGTGTATGGTGTAGATGTGCGGAGGTGTGTGTGTGGTGTAGATGTGTGGAGGTGTGTGTGTGGTGTAGATGTGCGAAGGTGTGTGTGGTGTAGATGTGTGAAGGTGTGTGTATGGTGTAGATGTGCGGAGGTGTGTGTGTGATGTGGAGGTGTGTGTGTGGTGTAGATGTGTGGAGGTGTGTGTATGGTGTAGATGTGCGGAGGTGTGTGTGTGGTGTAGATGTGCGGAGGTGTGTGTGTGGTGTAGATGTGTGGAGGTGTGTGTGTGTGGTGTAGATGTGTGGAGGTGTGTGTGTGGTGTAGATGTGTGGAGGTGTGTGTGGAGGTGTGTGTATGGTGTAGATGTGCGGAGGTGTGTGTGTGGTGTGGAGGTGTGTGTGTGGTGTAGATGTGTGGAGGTGTGTGTATGGTGTAGATGTGCGGAGGTGTGTGTGTGGTGTAGATTCACGGTGATGTGTGTGTATGTGTAGTGTAGATGTCCATAAAGATATTTAGCGGGGGAATTCATTTAACTGCAAAGTGTCTTGCGACCATTCTGGAGACAATTCGCGGTGGACATTTTTACAGAAATACCCGCTCATTTTTATTTGCGCCCCGTAAAGGCGCAAGGAGAAATGAGCGGATATTTCTACCGCAGTAATGCTAAAAGTACCTCATCATTGCGGCTAATTGAATCTGCCCCATAACCTGCGACTATCAGACAGGTTTACAAAGCAAATAACTTGATTCATCATGGTCAAAATAGGATTTTACTTATTTTCTTTACTTACTATTTGTATTTTTACTGAAGAATGAGCTCTCTCATATGAACCTTTTGGTCCAGAGTATTTGTTAATATAGATATATTATGAAATATTTGTATATTTTATAAACAGATAGTTCCCTTTCCTGTATGGATTGTGTTTGCATTTGTCATTGGTGGCATATATCTCATTGTAAGTTTTGATAAATATAAATATAGATAATTGTAAATGTATTCTTTCACTTCACTAATGTTTAAGTGTATTACATTTTTCATATCTGTTCTTAATTTGAGTTTTAAAGCTGATATGGTGGATACTGTTATTAAACATGAATTCCTATTTAATAAAGCTGTGTTATTACAGTACGCAATAGTAATTAACTTTATTTCAACATTGGCAAAGTATATTATTTATTTTACTAGGAAATGGTATATTAAATTTGTGAATGCAAAGTCTACATAAAGCCAGACTGAGCACAACCACACATGAACATATTTGTCTTTGGGTACTGAATCCCTATGCCCCGTGATAACACCAACAACTGTGATGGATAGAGAGCACATCTTACACTTACCACTCCTTAGGTTAGGTACACACTGGAGTGTTTTTGTCCAATAATCGGGCAAATCAGCCGACATATGTTTGGTCGGAAGTTGGGTTAGTGTGTATAGCGACACCATGGAAAAGTCGTTCCAAAATTCGTTAGGACATGTGGATAGCTATAACAAGGTGGTTTTAATATTGTGCTGTCATTCTTTGAAGATTAGAGGATCAGATGAAGGACAAGATGAAGAGCACAGATCTGAAGGTAAACTGTGTCAGTGTGTATGCATGAATTGCCAGATTGATCAGACCCTCAGTCGTAGGTTGTTACAATTGTTTCGAGATAACATGTTGGTTGGAAAAATCTTCAGTGTGTACCTAGCCTTAGGACTAGAGAGAAGTAGAATGGAGGAGGGAAGGGGCAGGCAAGCTAGGCCAAGAACAGTAAGGTTGTGTTCTCTTAGTTGTAAGTCAAGCAGACATGGATACTGAGACAGATACGCTTGTGAGGAGGTGAATTGCTTGTGAACGCTGGAGCACTATCTTGCCATTTATTTTGCCTTACTGCATATGGAGCCCAGCAACTGATAGTACCTATATCATTAGTGTGGCAGCTATATTATATGAAGTCGCAACTGTCTATTCTCATTAATTCATTGCCATTACCTTTTGGACAACTGCAGGAGAACGGAAAGTGTTTGTATTAAATTTAATTTGTTTAGTTACATTTTATATTGAAAATGCGACTTTCTCATTTATTAATAAATGTTCATACACTATTCTCTGTTGTGTATATGACACTTCAATACATTATTACATTGTGTACAAATAGAGTATTACAAAATTAGCATTTGCTGTTAACACTGTCAAGCTATGTCTCTATGCTATCTTTATGCTATTATGGGGTGTATCCAGGGCTGGATTAACCCGAGGTCTAACTGGGGTCAGACCTCGGGCATCCAGAGGGCCCTTGAAAGTGCTCAGTGGCATTATTGATCGGTGTGGGGCCGGGGGTGGCCCCCGGCACGATCAATGCTGCTGAGCACTGTCACTGTAATTCTTCCACGGCGCTCAGTAATCTCCTTACTGAGGAGATCTCGTGAGAGTAAGACTATGAGTCTCACTCTCATGAGATCTCCTCTGTAAGGAGATTACAGCGCGCCGCAGAAGGACTACAGTGACAGGAGAACAGAAAGAGGTAAGCGCTTGGGGGGGTGGCTCATGGGGGTGCTCATGGGGGAATGGAGGCCCCTTAGCCCGGAGGCCTACATTCCCTTTATCCGGCCTTGGGTGTAACTATACATATTATTATTGTAGATTTATAAGGCGCCACAGTGCTTTGCAGCGCCGTACAGTAGGGAAAACAGAACATACATAAATCAGGGATATGCAAAGTAGACAAAATAAATGCAGACATGAAAACAAAAGGTATGGAGGGCCCATGAGACAGCTTACATTTTAAATGGAAGAAAGCACAGCTGAAACAAGAGCTGTCCCAATCTCCACTCTGCGTGTGGTGCAGAGTGGAGATTGGGAGAGCTCTGAGGGTGCATTAGTGTGGGTAGTAAAAGAAAGAGTATGGTAAACTCTAAAAAGGCAGCACAGAAGAAGACTTGTAGGCTGGAGTGAGAGGTGGTTACCAGGGGTCAGAGGTGCAAGTCAGAGGTAGATCTAAGAGGGCGAGAGGGAGAGTATTTTGATATGAGATCTGAGATATATGTACTGGTGATGTTGTTGAGAGCTTTGTAGTTTAAGGGTAAATTATTTGTATTGGAATCTTGAGGACACAGGAAGCCAGTTACAAAGTGGTGCAGCAGATGTGGAACAATGAGAGAGAAGGATCAGTCTTGCAGCAACACTTAGAATGGATTGAAGTGGGGATACATTTTTGAGGGTAATGCCAGATAACAAGAGGTTGCAGTAGTCAAAAATGTGAGATGATGAGAGAATGGATATGAGTTTTGGCAGCATGTTAGGTAAGAAAAGGGAGTATTCTGGCAATGTTTCTAAGGTGGAGTTGACATGACTGGGAGAGAGTCTGGATATGAAGAATAAAGCAGAGGGCGGAGTCAAGTGTGACACCAAGGCAGCGGGCTTGGGAGACTGAGGAAATTGTTGTTTATTGCCGGTGAGGGTGACTTGAGAGGAGGTGGTCATTCTGGCAGGAGTAATTATGGTAAGTACTTGTATGTCTGATACATTTGTCGTAAATGCTACTGTTGTCCAGTTAAACGGTTCTTGAGATATATCCGAATGAATATATGCACGTAAATGCACTATTCCTTGTGCATCTTTTTTTGTATGCGATACAACTTTATATGAGTCCCAATGTTCTGCAGTACAATCAGAGAACACATGGTAATAATGACTTTTATTCATTCTACACCATGTTTTCATAGTAAATTGTGCTTTCATTTTACTGGCTCTTCATTATTTTAAGCATCACCACCAACAAATGCCTATAAAATCCTTTTAAATTTACTAGGCATGGACATATTCTTTTTTTATCAAATCTCCTGAGGGAGAAATTGTATTTTTCTTAGCATATGACAATTAAGCAGTATAATGTGATCATAAAGTCATTAGCATCCACATGAAACCAAATTAACATGCTCTATGGTGGAAATCTGTATGCTTTGTGTCTGAACAGATTACAGTAACATTAAACTAAAGTCCTTTCCTGAACTGCTCATCAGCATTGTCTATACTTATAGTCTGAGTCCAAAAGGAACGGTAACAGTTAGTTGATTTCATTTTCACTGTCAACAGATAACATTCCATATGTCCATGGTGTCTCATCTTATGCTGGAATTTCATAGAAATTCTTACATAGTGTATAACAATGGCTCATCTGAATAATCTGCATTAGTAATGTCTTTTGGAAACAGTTAAATTTGAATTAAATATGGATGGTAAAACTGTGCTCAATTTTAGGTGCTAGCACAGCCACAATGAGAATAGTGAATATGACAAGTTAAAAGTGCGTGCGTGAAATTGTTTGGAACATTCTGAGATTAGAAGTCATTAAACACGACTTATTAAGGGTTGTCAGGTCCATACCTATCTAGTATTTTCCTAGGCACATGCATACATGGCTCCTTACCTTATACTATATTTTGGTGAATGCATGATCATTTGAATGTGTATGCTACATGAGCTTGCATACTCATGCATGTGCTGGTACTGATTAGGGCAAATAATTCCAGGACTGGCATACTAATATTGCCTATTACTATACATGCCTATTTGCCTGGTGTTTGGACACCCTTGCTATAAATTATATTCTTTTACTTTCTATCGAGCTGTCAGACCTCTGCTCCTCAGAGTGGGAGTGCGGTGCTTGGTGGTGACATCTTAGCTTAGCACAACACTCCTAGCATATGACTGACAATGAGGAGCAACACCTGACAGCTTCACAGGTAAGAAAATGGCAACTGCTTCTCCTTTATGTGAGCGGCTGTGTAGGAGCGCCACGGTACCATTAAAAACACTGGAAGAAAGTCTGTCTAAGAAGTGTAGGAGTGGGAGTGTACTGCAGTTTGGTAGCGTATTACGAGTGGCAAGCAACCCCAGTTGCGTCCCACTCGTAATACCCTACCGAGCTGCGAGCAGTTCCTGCAGCTAGCTAACCCATTGCGCCACCTAATTCCTGCCACACAGCTTTAGCCCTTTTTTGACGTGTGTAACGTCTGCGCCTCACTGCGACTTGGATTTATTTACATGGTCACGCCTTCACAATTCCGCGTCCCGCCCACTCTCTGGTAGTGAGCTGCAAACTGTTGCAAGTGTTTATTGCATCCAAGATACAGGCGGATATGGTGCTTTCTGCACATGCGTGATAGTGTTTTTTTGTTGGATGCGCCTAAAACGAACTTTGTGTCCGACTCTAACTGAGGTCCATAATGTCTTCAAATGACAGTTTTATACTTGAACACATCACTGTCATCCAGTACAATATTTTCTGTTGTATAAGCGGTATTCCAATATTTGCTACCACTTCAGTTAATATAGCTTTTGATGCTCAGTAATGTGGTCTAATATTTTTGCAAGTTTTTATTGAATGTGTTAGAAAGATTTTCTGTCCAGTTTATATGCATATATTTTGCAGTTAAAGTAGCGTTTTTGCAATTGTTTCACCAAAAAATGGCTTGTGTTCACTGTTTGAAGGCTTTCATATACTGTAATATATGACTCGCATAGTGCAGAACATCCTTGTGTTCCTCCATGAAAATCTGTACAATTTTCACAGTCTTGTTTACAGAAGATATGTAAAGTGGATGCCAAACTCACACTCTCCATTTACTGTGTTTAAAAATGAAGAAGCATATACAAAGTTGCTTAGCATAGAAGAACTCCATAACACTACACTATACAAGATTAGTCTACATTTCATTTTAATGCAATCATTTGTCTTTTATAGCCTAACATAATCTCAGCAGCTAGGATGATCACTCTTTAAAAAACATCTAACAGATCACACATCAGCTAAATTATTCGTCTATCTCTTTAGCTCTTTCTTTAGCTACAAAGTTTCTCTCCTTAGCCTTTTAGTAATCAAATTATTCACACTTCATCCCTTGTATCATATTCTATTCTGAGTTTCTCTCTAACTTTCTGCCTCCTTTTGCCTGTCTTACCTCATGCCTTAAAGAGTAGGTAAAACCACTATTAAATGTTAATATATATGAAAAGTTATATATTACTGATTTAAATAATATACATGAAATAACTGAAATGTTTCTAATTAAGGAAGTCCGCCATGCTCTCCTTCATCCCTTCATCTCCTTCATAATAGTGCATACACAGAGTGACTAACATCTTTGCTGACTTGCATGGCAGAAATACACCGTATGGATTGGTGAAATCATACACCAAGTCAAGGTCTGTTATGTCACAGCATCTCAAATGGAAGCAATCAGCTTTTTGATTAGCATTAGATCCAATCAGGATATACTGTCCTAAAGATGTAGGGCTATTGATGTTTGTAAAGAGGGGAGGTAAAACTTTACATTTCAGCAGAGCTGCAGTTTAATGTCAGATTGATACTGAACCATATACTTTACTTTTATTAATTTATATATGAATATTTCTATTTTTAAGTTTAGTGATCCTGTAAACATTTCCTTTTGACAGTCCTTACTTCTGGAATTCTATCTCTCTTGCATCTTGACATATGCTGTCACCATCAATCTTTAAAATTGCTTCCTAGGTTGCAAGCGCAGTTGCCAAATCCAATAATGACTGTACTTATTGTGCTTGCACCTGTGATCATCACTTACATTTTTAAAACTCCTCATAAGTCTATGTATCTGTCTAATCAATTAGATTGTTATCCCTTTGGTTCGGACACCACTTTACTGTTGTATTGCAAGGTTTTAACTTGCTGGTAATTTCAATTTGCCTGCTAAAATTCTATACACCACAGAGTACATTGTACAGTGCCTATAATAGAATGAGGTTGCATATTGGCTATTTCAGTCAATTGTATTAAATTGGGCAAACCAATCTTTATATGTGGTCTGTTGGTCTTCCTATGGAATATACAATATTTCCTTCTGATATATACTTGCAATGTAATATATAGATGTATTGCAGAGACAATCAAACAACCTCCCATTCTTTGTGTAGACTTCATCTCTCATATGTTTCCTTTATGCTCCTCCTAACTTAAGTTTCATTATGATCTTGCACCCAAGCGTCAACACCCAGCCAAGCGGCTAATTCTAATATAAATGCTATATATTGCTTGTGTTCATGTATTAGCAAGTGGCACAAGCTCCAGTTGTTTTATGCCATGAGAGGTTCCCCAGAGATTGTAATTTGGACCAGCATGCTATTTTTAATGTTTCCTTAATGATCTGGAAAGCAAGATAGAATTTTTATGTCTTTTTTTTGTGCTGAAGGTACTGACTGTAATTATAGTTCTATTCAAGAATATTTAAGAGTCCCTTTATTTTGCTTTATTGCATGCAAAAAGTATGTAGATGTTGTGGTTACCTGCCTTGTTTTGTCCAGTTTTGTGTCATCTTCACTGTTGGACAACCATAGGCAGTCATAACGCGGTATAAAGGTACAGAGTGAAGAGCTATGGTTACATTTCATAGGAAAAGTGTAAATGAATAGTTAAAAGCTTTAAGTATTATAAGTATTGTGTTGATCATTGTCATCTCACTAAATTGTCCTGTCCTACTGTTACTTTTTGGAGGTTTTGACATTATTATCAATAATAATAAGGGGGGAGAAAGGCAGGCAGCAAATGCTCTTGAATTTATTACATGCTGTACAGAGTGTTGCAGAGATATTACTGGAAAGAGGCAGTGAAACTGTCAGAGAAAGAAATCCAAATTTACAGTAAAATATGCATTTGACCTCACAACTGCGTTTGGTATAAAAGGTGATGTTCTAGTTGGGAAATAGTGTCTTTTTGTTTTACTTGCAATGACGACCTATTAACAGTAGTAAGCAGAAAGAAAGGGATAAGGGAAATAAAGAGGAATTATAGTACCACTCTGGTTTTACGCAAGACAATATCTAGGAGTAATCATGCTGTCTGCCAGCTACCTGGACAACCTACCAGCCCTGGCCATGTCTCCGCTTGCTATGTAAATGCAATATGGACCGTAAAGCATTTCACACAAATGGGTTGTATGAAATCCAATGGGATTGCAGGGCAGATAAAAAAAATGTGTTTTTCTCTATAGTATACTATAACATTGTTAACAACAATATCTCAATATTTAGATATAAAGTACATCAATATGTTTATAAATGCCTGTCTATTGAGATGATGACCCTGCAGGGTTTGGTAACAGTAGAAAATCAAAAGGCTACAGGTCACATGATTCCACATGGGTCATAGAACTCCAAGGTGATATCCTTATGTTGTACACTAGGGAGAAATTTTGCTTAACCCCCCTCCCCACAATAAACATAAACAAAAGCAAGCATGGGAGGTTACTTATGAAGATTAAAGTGTCTGTTGTGCACTGCAAAAGTAATTTTACACCCACTATGAGCCTTTATTTGCTCAAGCGCTCCTCAGTTTTCACTAAGTGTGTGGGTTTCCAGAGGCAACTTGCAGAAGAGCACACGCTTACACAGACAAGGGATGGAAATGGAGCAGAGAGAACGCATTCCTAGTCAAGTAGAGAATAAACACCAGTGTGCCACGTTTTGTCGAGTAGAGCTGAATTGAGAATTGAGCTACTCTTTGTGGAATGAGATTATTGTAACAAGATAAATGGGTAGAGAGATTGCAGTTTTAGGTGTGTTCTGTTCATAGGGCGAAAGACTTGACATTCTCACCAGCTCATAGATAACAGTCTTATTCTATACTGTTCCCCATGTTCCCTCACTGTAATGAGTAATTTAAGTCACAAATGACACTAAGCTGTGCAGAATTTAATGAATGAAACTAAAATAGTAGGAGGTGGGACTTTGATTTTACACATTTATACATTTGTAGTGATCCTGTGGAGATATTGCTACCTCTCTGCACACCATAGCTTAAATCTAAAGAGAAGGCACAGACCTTGAAATGCGCTAGTTGGACCATCCAGCTGTACTGGTGCAAAACCAAATGGTTGTACGGTGCATTTTGCAAAGGACATTCATGGGCTGAAGCTACAATTGTACCCGAAATTACAGGCACAAAATGCAATTTAGGGCATTTGCAGAGCTGCAAGATACATGCACATCTGGACCAGTAGTATATGCTCCCAGTTTACACCAGGAATATGGCACATACATTTACTCCCCTTTTCATAGGCACTTGTTTTGCAAAATATTTATTCACTATTAGATATTAATAAAACTTCAGAAGGCTCTCTAACACAACAACAACAGAAACATCTCCCTGTCTCATGTATATGAAAAAACTGCTTAAACACAAACACACACACACACACACACACACACACACACACACACACACACACACAAAATCATATATATCAAACATACTTAAAATCTGTAATATCCACCAACCTTCTAACCCACATTGCCCTTTACCACTTTCAATTCACTTATCTACCGACCTACACCTCATTCCTACTTTGAAGACAGAAAAAGACACCATTCAACAAGATATTTCCTCATGCCAAATGCCACACATTCGACCCAATCTACCCAAATTTTCCTACTTTTCCCCAAAAACATTTAATGCATTCTCTCCAGTAACTGAAGACAAAGTCTGTGAAGTCATCTCATCATCTCATCCTACAACCTGTACCCTCAACCCTATTCCCTCCCAACTTTTCTGTTCCCTCTCCCCTCACTGTATGCTCACCTTTAGTTCACCTCTTCCATCTCTCTCCCTCCACTGGCACAATTCCATCCTTCTTTAAACATGCGCTCAGTTCACCAAATAAAACCATCACTTGATCCAGCCTCACTCTCCAATTATCACTCTATTTGTCTCCTTGCCTCCAAACTACTTGAGTGACTGGTGCACAATCACCTGTCTCACTTTCTCTCCTCTCACTCCATTCTTGACTCTCTACAATCAGGCTTCTGCCCTGAACATTCCACTGAAACTGCTCTCTCAAAAGTGATCTTCTTATATAAAAGTCTAAGAGTAATTTCTCCATGTTCACAATGTTCATCATGTTCTCAACTATCTATCTATCTATCTATCTATCTATCTATCTATCTATCTATCTATCTATCTATCTATCTATGAGGTAATAAGGTGAATGCGGACTATCAAACATATACTTTTTCTAGCCCTCTGGTTCACCTATATTTGTCAGTCATATTTAAGCTTGTGTATATTCTATTTTGAAAGTAGTAAAATAACTGCCGGCTTGCATCGTTAGCATGCAGACTAGTCCATTGGTTCAGTCTAATCAAAAGGGTTATTGTCCACCAGTCCTGTATGAATGGACATCACACCAGGGGGTTTCCTGTCTTCGTTTAGCTGTGGATCTATGTGTGCTAGCATAGGAAATGAGTCTACAGACAGAGCTTTAGGCTTAATTACAGAGGAAGGCATTGTGTATTTAAATGTAAAGATGTCTGGATCCTGATCTCTAGATAGCCACATAACAATATCTGTTCCTAATTAAATCATGAATGATTCATCTGCTATCTCCTGGTCTGTATGTATACCTTTGAAAAGGTAAAGAAAGGAAAGGACCAATCAGGCAGGTCCTGGAATTGCTGATGAGGAAATTTCTGGGTTTAAAAGAGAGCTCTAGAGGACAGCAAATTGGCATTCACTACAGAGTGATAGCTGAGGTCAGGCTGGCATTGAGTTATATTAATCTCTGCCCCCTGACAGGAAAGGAGCAATCGGTCCCTGGAGTACTGCCGTTGCCCGATCTACCTCTCCAGGTCTTGGGGAGCTGTGTGTCCGCCGAAAGCGGAGTGACAGTTACTTTGGGCCACTACGTTTGCTGGTAGTCTTAAAGGAGAGAGGCAGCAGTCCCTGGAAGTGACAAGGATACTGGTGAGGTGTTTTTATTATACCCTGTATGTTGTCTGTGCCAGACTGTAGTGTAGTGTTATTTGTTGCAAGTTATTATTTACATCTGTTTATTGCTATTTTGTGCTACTATTTTGTTAAATAAACGTGTTTGTTTTATTTCGGATATTTGCCTGGGTGATTTCGAACCTTGGATAGGTACAGGGTAGGCCCGCTGTGCGGCCCAGAAGGTTACGTTAAACCCGATATCCTCACACTATCTATCTAACTATCTAACCGCTTTAGTGTTTCTACCTCTGGGTACATCCAGCTTTGACTCCCACTATCTGTTGGGGTCCCACAAGACTCTGCTTTTGACCCTTTACTTTTCACACTGTAGACCTTTTTTCTTGGGGCATTAATTCACTCTTTCTAGTATCTCTATGCTGATGACACCCACATCTATATCTCTTCCCCTGGCCGCTCCACTTTTATACTATCTCATTTAGCCAACTGTCTTTATGTTATCCCCACATGTATGTCCCAATGCTACCTAAAGCTCAACATGTCCAAAACAGAACTTATCCTCTTTCCTCCTGCCAGTGTCACCATCCCCCTTCAAATTTCCCTTTCCCCTTCAATAACACCACATTTTCTCACTCTCCCAAGCCTGCTGCCTTGGAGTCTCACTTGACTCTGCCCTCTCTTTTATTCTTCACATGCAGTTTCTCTACCAGTCATGTCGACTCCACCTTAGAATATTGCCAGAATATGCCCTTTTCTTACCCAACATGCTACCAAAACTCTCTCATCATTTCCTGTCTTAACTACTGCAACATCCTACTATCTGGCATTTCCCTCACCAATGGATCCTCACTTTAACTTAATCTAAATGCTGCTGCAAGACTGATCTTCCTCTGACTGCTCCACATCTGCTGCACCACTTTGCAAATCCTTACTCTGGATCCCTGTGTCTTCCAGTATGTAATTCAAATTACTCACCCTTACCTACAAAGCCCTCAACAACACTACCCCTGCACACATCTCAAATCTCATATCAAAATGCTTTTCCTATTGCCCTCTTTGATCTACCTCTAACCTGCACCTTGTCTCTTCTCTGGTAACCACCTCTCACTCCACCTACAAGACTTCTCCTCTGCTGCTACCCATGGAATTCCTTACCATGTCCAATCAGGCTTTCCCACAGCCTTTAAATCTTTAAATCTTGAAACGCTCTCTGAAAACTAATCTCTTTATTAGAGCTTACTTTACTCCCATTAATACTACTCACACTAATGCACCCTCACAACTATCCCAATCTCCCCTCTGAGCCACACTCGCTCCTCTCGTCTCAGCTGAGCCCTCTTACAAATAGAATGTAAGCTCTCTCATGATCATACATTCCTTTGTTTTCATGACTGCATTTATTTTGTTTACCTTGTATGTTCCTGCTTTAAGTATGTTCTGCTTTACCTACTATACAGTGCTGCACAGCACTGTGGCTCCTCAAAAACTATGATAATAATAATAATAATAATTATATGCATGTGCAATGAAGAAAGCACTCCTAAGCATCAGCGAAGCATTTGCAAACAGCTTTGCACTTGCTCTTGACCACCCTCAAATAATATGGCTTGGACAGGCATATATGCATCTGTGTCCAGTCTCCATCTGTTTGGAATTGCACTAACATGCACTTACTGTACTCGGCCTATAATAGAACACCTCATCGCTCCCCCATTCTGCCTCTAGGGCGCAAGCAGATATGAACCTATGTAAATTTTCATAGGCAAATATTGTATACTTGCTGCCACTTTTCTGGTCATGCAAAAAGCAATTTAATGCAAGACATGATATACACACTGGCACAGTACTCACTCTGCATCAGCCCCCCAGTGTCTTTTCTACTTTCAAAGTTTTAGTGTCTGTGTAAAAGAAACTTGTTTCCAACCTGCAAAATGTAATGTACATTATGTTGACCTTACCATAAATAAAAATAAAACATGTTCAAGCTTTTCAAAAGTTTAAAATATGTATTTTATGTAGGTATTAATAACATATTAGTAATATATATAAAAAAAAATACAGGCTTTTAAAATTATTTGCGTACAAGAGATACAGAAAGGAAGACTATCTGTGCTGGCCTTATTGTGTCTTAGTGTCAGGATCTCCCTCCGGCTGCACTGCAGCTGCATCTGCAGCTCCTGTCTGCTGGACTAACGTTGGACTGTGATATTATTGTTCAGGCCTGCAGTACCTATGGCTTACCAGAGGTGCTGCTATTGTACTATTGCCTTTTCCCTCACTAGCAGGAGTTAACCTTCTTCTCTTGTTATTTACTGCACCTGTGTTTCTGACTATATATCCCTACTCCTCACAATGCTCCTTGCAGGTCATTGTTGTTCCCTTAAACTTCCTGCAAGCTGCAATCTGTTTCTCTATATCCCAGGTTCTAGCAATTCACCTTTGCTTAGCTAAGTTCTCCTGCTGTTTGTACTCACCACTGTTTACCTGTTTCCAGCCACACCCAGATATCTGTTATTTATGTTAAACTTACCTGGTCTGTGCCTTCCCTGCATATCTGTATTGGGTTATTGTTTTAATAAAACAGTTTATATTTTCACCATACTCATGGCTCCATAACTGTCATTACAAATTCCAGTTATTAGTACAGAAATGTGGCACTTAGTTGTCCCATATGCTATCTGGTAGGGATCAAAACTTAGGGAAGGAAATCCTTAACCCTTGTAATAAACTGAAAGAAAGACAGTGTATGCCCCTGGGTACATAGGTGTGCCAAGAGACATCAAATGTGTTTCTTAAAAAATATTTTGGTTACAGGACAGAATACAAATGTGTCTTATATAGTGCTACTCTAAATGATGAAAATCTACCAGATTATGTAAAGCTTGATATAACTGAACTTTACAAAGCAGAAAATACATACATGGTATCAGTGGCGGAAGTGGGGGTGTATATGGTGGTATGTCATGCTGCCACTTCTCCTACTGCCTTCATTGTAAAACTATAAAATTCCATTCACTTAAATTTCCATTACAATTTTCATACTGCCACTTCTAAATTTCCTCTTTGACCACTGCAAGGTATTATAATTCAGACCACTATATAGAGTTTTACTGTCCTTCCTTTGTTCTATCGTCCTACTAGGTACCTCCAAGTGCTTCAGTTCATCCCATCGGCCAATAAAATACTTGCAGGATTATTGGCCTCTAACTAAATTGGCCCTAATGTGCCTGAGTGTGCATTTGTGTGCCTGTGGTAGGGCACAGGTGTAAATTATTAAAAATTATTTAATGGCACAGCACTATATATGTTGGTTCTATTAATAAGCATAATATTATTTAATGTTTTGTGTCCAAAAGTTAACCAAAGAAACAGAATAGTAAACCACACTTTTTGTACAATTAAATTAAGATCTAGGGGTAGATTTACTAAAACTTCTAAAAAAGAAAAGTGGAAGTGTTGTCCTTGGCTACCAATTAAATTCTAGCTATAGTTTTTTGTAGTACATTTTAGAAAATGATAGCTAGAATCTGATTCACTGGTTCAATTATGTTGCATTTCCTTTATACTTAACTAAGGTGGTGACTTTTGTGTTGTAGGTCTTTAGTGAACCAATGTGCACATATATAAGCATTGGCTAGCTGTACTTCATGATGACATTATGACTTCATTATACGACACTGTGAATAAAATTAATTTGGTATTGAAAACATCCACATAATGACTGAAATGTTGACTGTTCAAGAAATCTTCTCAAAACTAAATGACAAACAAGGTGGATGCACACGCTGAACACATTCCGAAAGCATTAAAGCATTCATGTTTTTTATAGAGTTTTGATGAATTCCCCCCTTGACCTGCACACTTGTAAATTAGTTACACAATGACATCCTAATACTAAAAAATAATTAAAACAAGTGCCAACACAGTAGTGTAATATTCTTAAAATGTAAAATACATGTAGTGCAAGTTGACTTGACTTTTTACATGTATCATACAAATATAATCATAGGGCAAAAAAGTACAAGGTCCACTTTTTCAAAACATATTCATGAAATAGAAAAGGGGGGGGGCAGAACAGGGAGGGGGGGTAGGCTTCACGGAAATGTAATGGTTGCAAGTGTAGAGGATTCCAGGCAGTGGCGGATCCAGGGGGGGAGGGGGGGGGGGGGGGGGCGATCGGGGCGATCGCCCCCCCTAGCAGGGGCTTGCTGCCGGCGGCTGCACATTATGTTTTAAACACAATCAGAGCATCTGGGCAGCACACTGTCCCTACCTGTCACTGCTGAACGGACCTGCACATAGTATGCAGCCGCTGGCAGCCTCAGATGTCAAAAAGGGGGCGGGGCCTAAATCGCCCCCCTCTACATCGCCCCGGGTAGAAGTATTTTCTAGATCCGCCCCTGATTCCAGGTCAAAGGAGTTGACAGGGTTGTACAATGAAGGTAAGATGGGGCCACACCAGGGAAGGCTCTAGGTGTGGGATGGGTTCTTACTATGTTCCCTAAAAAGCCATGGAGCTCATATTTTTGTAAACAGATCTGGCCTATCATAAAGATAATATGTGATTTTTTTCCTTGCATGCAACATGCCAGATGCGGTTTTGACTTGACTTTTTCACTGCCTGCTGCTGGGGTCAACATTCAAAAATACATTCTTAATAATGCATAGTTCCCAGTGAGCATTAACTTTGACATCACATCTTAGGTTTTTAGAGAAAGGTAAATGAAAGTTCCAATCGGTAGTCTTATAAATACTGCAATACCATTCTAAACCAGATGCAAAAAGGAACTCAGATAGACATCACAAAATACATTTAGAGAAACTCTGAACTCTGAGCCCAAGGTATATAATAAGAGGACAGAATGGCTACATTTGTATATGTAACTTGCTATCTTGCTTTCTCTACAAGAAGCTAAGCCAATTATTTTGCTATTATGTTTTGTCACTCTATAGCTTCTCTTTTATGACATTTTGCAGTACAAAGTTAGTTTCAAACAAAACTCTTTATAGCTAAACGGTAATATTATCTATATTAGGACACCTACCATTATACATGTAAGATACTTATAAATAAATATGGAAATATAACTTAATACTATTGTTATTTTTAGACAAGTAAACAGGTCGACATACTGTGAAACAGACACAATACTACTGCAGCCTCCAGCTGCTTCCAGTAAAGGTTCTTGCCAAATAAGAAGGTGGAGGAAAGATAATGATTCAGTCTTGAAAGCATACCATTAAATGCTTCTCATTCACAGAATAAACATATAGCTTACATTTTATTATGCACAAATAGTATAGCCTTATATTTAAACATGGTGAGTCAGACCGAGGGCTGTACCGTGTTAGATTTAAAGTAGATGAGAGAAAGTGTAAAGTTGGTTATAAATTAGAAGAATAAGGGCAATGCCGCTATTATTAATGGATGACCACAATCAGTGCAAGCTCTTAATACTTTGTCTGGAAGAGTACATATGATATCATAGGTTTTATACAAAAAGTAGTACGGATGATTTAAGGCCTTATATTCATTGGCATTTCATTAGTATTGTGAATTCAATCTCCAGTTGTTGCAGAGACTTCAGGAGGCCAATGGAGATCACTCCATTGATCTAAATGGCCCTAAGGCTGAGTTCAGTGTATACTTAGGCCCATATGATCACAAGATATGCCCATCTCAGCACCTCTAGTATATGCACCACGTATACATCAGACATATATACGTATGATTACACACAACAAGGCCATAAGCACAAGAAAAGTTTGTTAAAATTGTATTCATAGCAAAAAAAAAAATCGCTGCTAGGGTTGATATAGTACAGTAGATATAATATTCCTTATTGCATATAAATGAAAGTAGCAAAAATTTTGTTTTTTTAATGGGCTCCTAAATTTATACCATATGCATGATCAATGCATAAAGCATCTATCAACTTCAGAAGTGAATTCACAATCAGCCACAATCAGTATTGGCTAACTAGTGCTGGCCACCATCATCATCATCAGTGTATATTTGCACCTGCCTTATAGCAGGTGAAAGATATGGCTCCTGACAGGCGTATACACTTCTCCATGTTGGTCTGCCTCTCCAATTGTAAGGAGGAGTAAGGGTCACATGCTCATAACTCTGCATGCGTGCAAATGCCTGCACTATCTTTGTGGGCATGCGCAATGCAAATGTTCTTAATTTATGCTACCCAAACTGGCATAAGTTTAACCCAGCATCAAGCCCAATGTGTTTATTTAATATTAGGTTGTCTGCTGATACAAATCAGACATGAAACAATATCCTATTCATTAGAAGAAGATAACATTCAGGACTTATACACCTGTTCATCCTCCAAAGTACAGTTGTGTACTTAATAAAAAGCATTATATACCCCAATAGAGGTCAGTATCTCAATAAAAGAAACTGGGCAATGTCTCAGACAAAGTATGAATCTGCAATGCTCTACTGAAAAACAGGCACCCAAATTAAACAATATTATTGCAACCCTAACTAAAGACTTAGGGATATGAAAGTTGCAGTTTTAAAATGGAAATCCAGGACAGGAAATTAAGCAAAATCTTGGAATTTAAAGTTATGGAAACGTTAGAAACAGGTTTAAATTGGAGATTAAGATTTATGGCTAATTACTTATGATGCCAAATAAATGTTGGAATTAAATCTGTTACCTCTATCAGCAAACAACCTGAAAACTTAGCACCACCTTTCTCTGTGTTCTCCTCCAAATTATTGTGTCCTAGAGCCTTGAAAAAGCAATGATTTCTAATATAGGTATTCATGTAAAGTATCACTTTTAAAAAAATGTGTCAACTGCTTATTTGTAGAAACATTCAACTCAATTGAACATTCAATTCAAATGTTATAATTCGCATTCTGTATCTACTACTATTATTTTTTTAATGTGTTTATATTAGAATTGAAAGTTTTATTTTACTTTTAATTCAGATGTGAGACAAGGGGGGGTGGGGGAGGTAAATGTATCAAGCTGAGAGTTTTCCGTCAGGTTTGAAAAGTGGAGATGTTGCCTATAGCAGCCAATCAGATTCTAGCTGTCATTTTGTAGAATGTACTAAATAAATGATAACTAGAATCTGATGGTTTTTTCAAACGGAAAACTCTGAGCTTGATACATTTACTCCCAGGACTTCCAATTCACCTTCTAAACAAACTTAGTGGAAGTGCAATGAAAACTAAATTGACACATTTTTGTGCCTTGAATCCTGTAACCTGCAAATGAATGACTTTGTAGTTTCTTAATATACGTGCACTAGGATGTATATATGTGTATATAAGTGCAGAAAGAGATATATCATGGGCTCATACAAACAGCATACACGTGCTTGCATTGAACATAGAATCTTATACTTAACTGCTGTAAGATATAGCTCAAAGCCACAATGTTGTTTTAATTAAAAAAATTTTTTTTAAGAATTTGCCATTTTAATTTAGTTACTGTATACACAACATATACTATCCTCATTTTTTTTTATGGATGCTTTGCAACATTTTAAGGGGAAAGTTGCATTAGTAACAGTGTGCAAATACTTGTGCACACTTGGCAATTCTATATATATCAGTCCACTGATAATCAATGCTTTCTGAAACAGAGATCCCTGTTATAGTGTCCAATGAGGAATATACATGAAATTGGCATCACTGTTATTGTTAACCTATATAATGTCTGAGGTACATTATTAAAATAAACCAATCTTAAGAAATAAATGATTTAAGGGCAGAATTGTTTATTTTGACAACCTTTTTAATGAAATATAATGACCTGGGATAAATATATTGGGTCATTAGGGCTCTGTACTAATTGTGACTTGATATAAGGTGAATAGGAGTAACTGTGAGTTTCTGTTCTAAGGCAGACATTTTCTCTGACATAAAACTAAAATCATAGCTACAGACATCTAACACCACTTAACAAAACAGTGAATGAAAAGAATTCGGTAATATCTAAATGGGTACTAAGACCCGTTCCCTGGATGCAATCATTGCCCATTGACGTTTTGCTTTTAAGCCTCTTTTCACCCTAATAATGCTACTTCTCCCATGCACTCACTAATATTAGTAGAGCTTTTATAGCATTAAGGGAATGCGTTTCGCTGATAAGGTTTCTGGTAAATTCTCCGTAGCTATTATTTTTCTACTTCAGCCTTACTACTCTCCCTGTTAGCTACATGCAATCAAGTATCTGAAACCCGTAACGTGTACTCGAGCAGGCGCTTGGCCAAGGTTAGCGGACGTGTATGCATTCAGAAAAATAATGCAATCAATTATCTGCGATGTGGACGTACGGTTTACATAGCTTATGCATGAAAGGTCAGACACACACGACGTTTCCCCGTCACAAGCTCAGCGGGTAGACATTGACACTTTGTACTCTTCTGATTATTTCTGTTTAGACTGCAAATAATAATGAATGTTACACACAGCAACTAAATGACATGTTTATGTCCGGGATGCAGCCCATGGGATTTTATCCAGGTTGCACATACTAAGGCTTTAATATTCAGTACATTGTAATTCAGTTATACATATTTATTACGCAAATGTATTTAAATATATCGTACGTATCATGTATCTGAGATAATAGTTATATTTCCCATAAAACAATTGTTCCTTAATTTAAATACAGAGCTGACATATATGTATCATAATAAGAACAAGCCAGAAATAGCGTTTTTGTAACTCAGAGGCAATGAGAGGCCCAGCAAAGTACCATTCATTGCTTAGAAATCCAGATATAAGATTATCGTTATTGTTATATACAGATAACATTTTACCATTTAGTTGGTTGTAAACTACTTCTTCCAGGTGGTCCAGTCTTTGCAGAATAGACTCTCTGTCAACCAAAGATCCCACTTTGGTATTTCGGCTCCTTACTCTGCGGTCAGAACTTCTCACAATCTGCACCAGCTCCTGGGACCTGTCCTGGATCCTGCAGTATACCGAAAACAGGATGATCCCCACAAATACCAAGATATTCACAGTCAGCAAAGTTTTGATTTTTCGTGCCACCGCCATGAAATCTGTGAAGATCCAGCATCAGGGCATCCCAACTGAAGTCAAGCATTTACTCCGAGCCCCAACAGAGCAGTCCACAAAAGAATAAAGCAAGTGACATATCACGTACAGCGAGACAAAGGATCTGGTACATTGAAAACTGACCCTTCAGCGCCACTGCCATAGACAGCTACAGGAATAGATTCTACCTCATCAGCCTATAGAGGTAAGGGCATCTACATGAAAGCATTGCTGGCAGATAAAGTCCGTAGGGGCTGTATACACATGGGTATAAAAACTAGAGGGTGGAACTGAGTACCCGGCTCAGGTAGTGGCGTTATTACAACAACACGTTCCGCAAAGCATAGGAGCTGTTCTTTCAGCACCACGTCCCTCCCATAGCTCTCCAGCGCTCTGAGCTGTTCTGGAATAGGGAAGAGAGGGAGCTGTCTATTTCAGCACCACCTCCCGTGACTGCTTCTCTGATGTAGAGGCAGTTCGTAAGCAGCTAAGCCCAGGTTCTCCAGATAGCTGCCTCTAAATCGTGCGTGCTACAAATTTCACTATGTTTTATGCTATGGTGGAAACAGAGATTTAGCAGTAGGTTACTATAGACAACATACGACTTGTAAGCAGCTTGGGTATCACAGTGCCTTTAAGGTTTGAATGACATATTCTGGTTCTCCATATGATCGCTGCTTTAAGTATGTATTTAATAATGTATGTCTGTGAGTATCTGTGTGCATTTGTGTCTAAGCGTGTGTGTGAGTGTGTCTTTGTCCCAACACAGAGCGCCTGTGCAATGTGACGTAAGCAAAGAAATACTCATCAACATTCACAGAATACAGCTAGTAAAAAACCTTCTCTGCAAGCTTGTGTTTCTTTCATGATTGCACTTGTTCTGTAAGCGAAGAGATATATACAGTAGCAGACATTCACCCTTCCATAGTTTTTAATAATAATATAGTCACAATAGATATGTCTGATATTTCTGCTATTTTACTATGAGGCATCTGTTGAATATATATATATATATATATATATATATATATATATATATATATATATATATATTCAACAATACTGGTCATAGTGGCTATTGTGTTGCTATATTGCTGTTATTGTGGATGATAGCAGGAATATGGTGGGAGTGTTAAAAATATAATCAGCTAGAGACAATAGATAATGTAATTGTAACATTGTCAAGCAGTAGTACAGTGACACGATTCCCCTAATAAAACACAATATAAAAGAAGCATCTAGTATGATGATAACTAGAAGACAAATAATGCCAGGCTTTGTCTGGCAATGATAACAGAACAGCAGTTGGTTATCCAGCGCCATGCTTCATTCAAACATAGAAAAATGTTTGCTCAATATTTACGTTCATAGTAATACATACATATGAAATTCTACATAATTGTTGACCTATAGCACAAGCTGGTGTTGCAGACAGGAAAGTATAGGAGATGCAAGTAGCAAGTAGAAAACATTCAACTAACTCTTGTGAGTTATCTTATAGAGCTACTTTACCAATTAATCTAACATCCTCTCTTTTAAATGTGCTTGTTCCAAACATAAATATCTTATGTCATAAAAGATGTTCTTAGTACATTTGTGGTGTTAGATTATAATGGAAGGCTGTGACTTACTTATTGTATTGTGTAAATTGACTATTCTGTTCCTACATATCCTTATTTCCCTGCAATACTAATGTGCAATGTTCACATTTCAAGAGCAAATCAGTATGCAGAAGCTTCATTTGCAAAAGTCTTAGGTATTCTGCTAGATCCAGAAACAGATTTAGTGCATTACTTTTAATAGGGGCTATGAACATGCATGTAATTTTGACCAGGGAGTGATGAGGACAACAACAAAATATAACTAGAATAGTAACATTTCTAGTAGTATTAAACCTCAAGTTCTTAAGTAGTAAGCATGTACTGTCATATATGCACTGTGATTATCTTTGCCACTTAGAATAAATATTTTGTACACAAGAAAAGTAAATATATACTATTTTTAATGTGAGTACCATAAACAAATCAGTTATTTCAAAGGAAAGAATCCTACCAATGTTAATTTGCAATGTGGCTCGCCTTGATAATCAATTTAATCTCTAATCAGATGTTTCACCATGGTTTTTCACCTACTGATTGTGTGCGAGCTGAGTTTGATAACAAGCCATGGAACTTGGTTGCAGCAAGGAACCCCTGAATGGTCTCCACCTACTACTAGACATGCATATTCTATTGATTTATGTGTTATCTTTCAAGCTTGAATTTCTTTCTCCTTGTATTCCTGTTTACCCCACCAGAATTTTTATATATATATATATATATATATATATATATATATATATATATAGCACTTATGCTTTACAGTTCTCCTAATTAGCTTATTATAGCTACGCTGTATAATTGTTCTTATGTCCTTTAGAATTTTCTTTTGTATACTGTTACTTATGTTTAACTGCAGTATAGTAATATTGCATCAGTCTATTGTCAATGCATTCTCTGTCTATCTGTTTAAGTCAATACATTCTCTTAAGGTTGCTTGACCCCAGTTGGAAAAATATGTGCTCATGTTAATGTTCAGCGTGTACCTTTGCAGTATTAAAAAGAAGATGAATATAAATGAATATTATAAAAATGCCCCCCCCCCCCTCAAAATTATCTAAGCACTAGCGCTCATAGCCTGGGTTGTTTAGCACTATTGCTGGGTTGGGGGGCTGTTGCAAACATCATGGGGCCCCCCAAAAAGGGCACAACCAACATTAGGCTATGACAGGATGAGCAGCGTGGTGTCCACCTGTCATAATATGACACAGCCCCAGGCAGTTCAGCACTGGTCTGAATTCTGTGTGGACAAACAGTCCCAAGCTGAAATCATTTTGTTGGGGTTATAATGTAAAATAGTTAGTAAAAAAGCATTATTTTATGTGGTCACAGAAAGCCATGGCCATAAACAGCTTGGGAACGCTAAAGTATAAATGCCAACATATCAATGGCTGTCAGACCAGGCTGGCACTTGTAGAACTAAAAAAAAATGCTGCACAAGAAACACACACTTTAGATTTACTAAGAATCGAGTTTGGTGGTGGTTTGAAACCGCCACCCATCGCCGGCAGTTTAGTGGTCCAAACCCCCACATTTACTATAGTTCGGCTTGAGGCTTCAATTTAAAATGACTGAGGATGTATGGTAGATTGAAAAAGCTAAACCACCGGTGGTTTGGATGAAACCGCCATCAAAACCGCCATCCAAAAGACAGGACAGTTTTAATACCTGCTTCAGAATGGCTTGATAGCTCAAACATGCCCTTTGAACTATTTTGCCATTCTGAACATAAGAGAAAGCACCATTGACATTTAAATTATGTTGGCAATCATTATTTATTGATTAAGGGGCAAAATAAATTAAATATTAACTTATGAGGGGAAAAAAAAATCATTATATTAAGGGGAAAAAATTATTTAATTATTATATTATTCAGACAATATGTAATGACAAATTGTGCAACATAAATAATTATTTCCACCATTAACAATCAGTTAATAATATTATATTCACATTTCCCACTTAATATAATGCTGTAATAGTGTCCCTTTAAAAAAAAAAATTCTATCATAAGTTAATATTAAACTTATTTTGTTCCGTTATCAATAATGATTTTCCAAATAATTAAAATGTCAATGATGCTTTCTCTTATGTTCTGAATGGCAAAATAGCTCAAACAGCAGCTGTTTGATCAATTTCGCCATTCACAACCACCTCTTTCATTTTGGCCGTTTGGATGGCTGTTTTGTGGCGGGTTTGAAAATCCCAGCTTAGTAAATCCGGCTCTTTGTATGCTCATCATTGTTAAAATCGGGATGGCGGTTTGTAAAGTGGTGTTTTTGAAAAATGTCAATTCTAGCCGTTTTAATGGCGTTTTGGGCTCTAAAAAATAGCCGAAAAGCGGCGGTTTGAGCAAACCGCCCTTTAGTAAACCTAGCCCTTAGTGAACAATTATTTTATTTAAATAAAGTCTCCCCAATCCCTCATTCACCAATTTATTATTCCCCTAATAACGTAATTTCTATTTTGAAACATTATATGAATGAACCTCATTGATACAATGAGGTTCATTGCGGCTAGACCCCATGTGGTATGTAGCCACAACTAACCATTCAGAGCGCCTTTCCTACACTCTGACCAATCAAAGTGAAGCTGCTCTGTATTGATTAGTGGCTGAGAGGCCTCCTGTTCTCATGTCACAAAACAAAGCCATTGAAGTGAAGGCTCTTAAAATTGATACAATGCTAGCAGTCCTATTATTGTCCGATGAATAACACACTCTTATACCTTATACTGATCTGCAATTGTAAATGTTCTTATTGTTTAGCCTTTTATGAGGTATGATAAGCTTACACACAGTAAAACTTTTATTCAATCTGATCAACCAGATTGCCCAAATTGACCAAACTGGATTGGCCAAACCTAATTGCTTATTGCTAACCATTTATGTGCACTTTTGCATTCTCACACCACCACCTCTCACCATGATTCTGCTGTTGGTCATCAGGAAAACATCCATAATTTCTTAGTAACATACATGTATTGCCCCCAGAAGAGTTAGAGTAGGTGATGTTTGACCTTGGGAAGAATTGAGAGAACCAAGATTGAGAGAGTCATGCTCAGGGTAAAGTGTCGAGTGGAGCAGGTGCAAGATTGAGAAACACTCACAATTTCATGTATAACTTGAGAAATTATAATATGCCTGTTCTGAGAGATAAATGTTACCAAAGATGCAGAGATTGAGATCCTGAAAGAGAAAAGACAGACTATGAAGACAATGAAGGTGCCTACAATGAGGATACTGCCTGAGCTGTTTGTAAGTGGGATGTTGAGACCTTGGGTGCTTGTGCAAAATGGTACATAAGAAACTTTGAGGCTGTTAGTATCTGTACCATAATTGCAGTTCAGAATATGTTAGAGACTGTTGTACTCCAAGGGCATGGGAGTGTGCCAGTGTGAAGGTTACGCATCAGCAAAGAAGAAAGTGTACCCAGCCTTGGACCAGCCAGTATTACAAACACTGGAGAAACTCAGATTGGTTGCTCTAATGCTGGAGTTTCAGTAACGAAAAGCAGAGAGAGAGAGAAATATAATATTGTCACCAAAATGCATAAGTGCCGGCTTGAGTCCAGTGACACATTATAATGTTAGTGATATAACAAAGTGCTTTGTACTGCAAAACAAGGCTATGCAATAATGCTATATGTGCTGTCAAGTTTTGATGAAGCAAAATATAACAGTAAATAAGAGATTGTAAATAAATACATCTTTTAATTTCTTTACTATTGAGCTAACTTGATACCCATTATTTTCTTCAGTGTTGCAAGTCCATGAAGAGATGTGTTCTTCTGCCATCAAACTTGCATGTGCTCCTGATTGCTAAAGTTGACCTTTGAGGTGGGAGAGACTGGACTAGCACTACTACAAAGTAGCAGCTAAGCCTAACACACTACCACCACCCACCCAGGCAAAATTAGGTAACAAATACTGTATGGAGAGGGTTTTGTGTCTGGGGATGGGGGGGGGGGGGGTAACGGGTTAAGTGAAACATGAAAGTGGGAGATCCGGTTTATTTGTAGCACCAGAATGTCATGTCAGATCGCATTATGTTTAAGACCATCTGAATGTTCAACTGTGTTAGCAAATTACCATTGTTGTGTAAATGGTAGAGCAATTCAGTTTAAAAAAAAATCAATGAATAACACTAAAATAAGAGAATAGAATTAAATACCAAAGATTGTATATCTCATCCGTGTATACTATATTCATGCTCTATATAATCTCTAGATAATCTCAGTAAAAACACATAAGAAATTATAGTGTAAAAAACATATTAAACAGTTAAAAAATGTATCAAAATATAAAAATAGAACCATACTCACCAGCAAATAAGTAAAAGCTAAAAACACACTTCTCTCACTTCAAAGGCTTAAGGTTGGATGGAATGTACCAGAAACACAACCTTTGTTAGTAATGTCATTGCACTGGTAACAGGACAGCAGAAAACACAGAGGTCCATCATCTGGAAACTGCCAAATTGATACAGTAGCTGGCTGGGAACTACATAGAAAAACTAGAACTCTAATAGCAATCTACCTGGTCCCGAGGTGAATTATTGGGTTTATTATACATGAGCTCTGCCTTGTATAGTGATAACTCTTCTGGGTTTTGCAATTCTGCTCTGTTGATTTTGTAAGCATTTATTGACCGTGGTAAGTGTTGTATATTGTGTTTTGCAAGCATGGTCTATTGGATTTAGAACTCTTGTTTATAAGCATGCTCTACTGGGTTTAGAAAGTATGCTCTATTGAATACTGTAGGCGTGCTTCATTGTGCATGGCCCTTGTGCCATTTATTGCAAATGTGTTGTATTGAATTCTGTAAGTTTATTTCTGTATACTTTTAGAATTTTCCACTTGATTTTGTGAGAGACCTCTAGTTGGTTTGTAAACAAACCAAACCAAATCGTATTATTATACTATGGGGCCATTAACAATGTGTATGCATAGTGCAACTATTCAAATTGCTGCCCCATTTAGTGCCATTTTTGGTACAACATCAACATCAATAGCTGCTTGCAATTTGACCCACTTTTTATTTCAAATGTCAGATCAGTCAATTGCAAAATATTAAAATAATGCTTGTTGTTTGGGGCATAGTCAATTGTTGGCATTATAGCCAAAAATCTTGCGGCGCACGCACTGTTACCATTATTACGGTAATAGTGCGTGTAAATACCGTTATTACGGTAGTTTTCTCGCTGGATTTCAGCTCGCGGCTCAGGGAGCTGCGAGCTGAAATCCAGCTTACTATTACCATAATAACGGTAATAGTTTTAACGCCGCAGGGATTTCAAACAATTGAATATGCCCCTTTTTTATGTATATATCCACTTTTCTCACAATCTTTTCTCACAACTTTCTAACAAAAACCTGGCTTAATGCTATTTCCCGAAAAGCCATATTATATGTATCTTGAAAAGCTCTAAAAACCATTACACATAGGGGGAACAACTTAGGTCAATTTTAGTTCATTTAAATACCAGAATTGAGCATCCTTTAAATGTAATCATCCAGGTATAACACATTGTAAGCATCATAGCAGTGCCTTACTCTTGCTTTAACTCTATGGTTGCTATTATGCATCAAACACCAGTGTATTTCATTATGAAACTGTTTATAGAAGTCTTGGAAGAATTTGGATTAAAAGTGCTGATTTCTGACAGGAATGGATGCAGGACTATTCTTCTAAGATGCATAAAACACAGTGTAGTGTTGTCCTTGTTATTAATCCTGGGATCCTTTACTGGCAACAGTCCCTCTAATATGACCTTGAGAACAGACACATATACTGTCGTCCATTTATCTCTTCCAAGCAGCTAAAGCAAACTGTGCTAATATCAGCTTTCTATCTGTATGCTGATAGCAAGTGTAATAGAAAGCAGAAATCAATGTGCATAGTCATCCATATTTGATGGTTCATCATGCAGGCGAGGGATAATGTTACCACATGTAGCAGAAATTGTGCTTTATTATAAGTCTCTGGAACAACGGTTGTCAGAGCAGAGGTAGAGTTTCAAATTCTAGAATCTTTGTCATTTTTTTCTAGTGTACAGATCTTATTACTAATGTGTGGCACTTACAGCTTATAAATACGGCTGGTAATTTGGTATATTTGAAATACCCTGATACCTTTAATTTAATGTTAGCCAATGGAGCCCATCATAATCAAGTGTCACACACTGTGTAGATCAAATGGTAGCCAGTGCACCAAACACCAATCAATAGCTTCATGAAGGCTATGTAGTATTTCAATGGACTAATGCATGATAAAAAAAAAAAACACTTCATTAAATTTATGTTTGCTTGATAATGGCAAGCACCATGAAAACTGATAGCCACTTGTCAAAATTGTTATATAAAACAAAGACTTTTGTTTCTTAATAATCCATTAGTCCAGTAAGAATCTACATAGTCTAGCTTACTTACAATTCCCGATTAGGGTCCTTTTCATTGCAAATGATCATTCATATGTTAGTATGAAGTACATACAAGAAAACTGCCATGATAGAGAGGCTTGCCGTAAACTCAGAATTTGTATAAGCAAATGCCTGCTTTATCAGCTTTAACTATGAAGTACAGATTTTGTGTTAAATGTATGTAGATGTTTGCGAGTTCTCAAACAAAGTTCTCACAAACTCAAAATTACACCAGGAAACACAGGAAAAATGTATCAGACCATATGATTAAGACAATTTTAATACAGGAAACGAAAGCATACATTGTCATTAGAGATAAGCGCACTCGGATTTCTGAAATCCGAGCCCACCCGAACGTTGCGGATCCGAGCCGGATCCGAGACAGATCCGGGTATTCCCGCCAATTGCAAAACTGAAACCGAGGCTCTGAGCCATAATCCCGCTGTCGGATCTCACGATACTCGGATCCTATAAATTCCCCGCTAGTCGCCGCCATCTTCACTCGGACATTGATCAGGGTAGAGGGAGGTTGTGTTAGGTGGTCCTCTGTCCTGCTATATCTCGTGCTGTGCTGTGCTGTTCAGATCTGTGCTGTGCTGTGCTGTTCAGTTCTGTGCTGTGCTGTGCTGTGCTGTGTTCTGCTCAGTCCAGTGGTGCTGTGTCCTGTGCTCTGTCCTTCTGAGTTCAGTGGTGCTGCTGGGTCCTGTTCTGTGTCCTGTTCAGTCCAGTGGTGCTGTGTCCTGTGCTCTGTCCTTCTAAGGGCATTGTTATTTCCCCATTATTCCCAAATTATAAAAAATTTCAAAAAAAGTTATAAAAAAAATTTACAAAAAAAGTAATTATAAAAAAAAATAAAAATATCCCAAAACAATCCTGCAGTATAAGTCCATTGGTACTGCTATATTACAAAGTTCACTGATTCTGCAGTATAAGTCCAGTGGTACTGCTATATTACAAAGTTCACTGATTCAGCAGTATAAGTCCAGTGGTACTGATATATTACAAAGTTCACTGATTCAGCAGTATAAGTCCAGTGGTACTGATATATTACAAACTTCACTGATTCAGCAGTATAGGTCCAGTGGTACTGCTATATTACAAAGTTCACTGATTCAGCAGTATAAGTCCAGTGGTACTGATATATTACGAAGTTCACTGATTCAGCAGTATAAGTCCAGTGGTACTGCTATTACAAAGTTCACTGATTCAGCAGTATAAGTCAAGTGGTACTGCTATATTACAAAGTTCACTGATTCAGCAGTATAAGTCCAGTGGTACTGATATATTACAAAGTTCACTGATTCAGCAGTATAAGTCCAGTGGTACTGCTATATTACAAAGTTCACTGATTCAGCAGTATAATTCCAGTGGTACTGATATATTACAAAGTTCACTGATTCAGCAGTATAAGTCCAATGGCACTGCTATTACAAAGTTCACTGATTCAGAAAAAATGGTGGAGGATTATTTTGCTGACACCATCCAAATAGACATGTCAGACAGTCCATATTGTTACTGGCAGGAAAAAAAGCCAGCTTGGAAGCCCCTGTACAAACTGGCTCTATTTTACCTGAGTTGTCCCCCCTCCAGTGTGTACTCGGAAAGAGTTTTTAGTGCAGCGGGGAACCTGGTCAGTGAGCGGCGAAGGAGGTTGCTTCCTCAGAACGTTGAAAAAATGATGTTCATAAAAATTAATTATCAATTCCTCAATCAAGTACAGCACTGCCCTCCAGATAGTACAGAGGGACTTGTGGTTGTGGAGTCCAGCGGGGACGAATTGATAATGTGTGAGGAGGAGGAAGTACACACTGTAGGGGGAGAGGAATCAGAGGTTGAGGATGAGGACGACATCTTGCCTCAGTAGAGCCTGTTTATTTTGTACAGGGAGAGATGGAATAGCTTTTTTGGTGTGGGGGCCCAAACAAACCAATCATTTCAGGCACAGTTTGGTAGGCCCTGTCGCTGAAATGATTGGTTTGTTAAAGTGTGCATGTCCTATTTCAACAACATAAGGGTGGGTAGGAGGGCCCAAGGACAATTCCATCTTGCAACTCTTTTTTTCTTTGCTAGCTCTTTTTGTGGGGGTCCAAACAAACCAATCATTTCAGCCACAGTTGTTTGGTAGGCCCTGTCGCTGAAATGATTGGTTTGTTAAAGTGTGCATGTCCTATTTCAACAACATAAGGGTGGGTGGGAGGACCCAAGGACAATTCCATCTTGCAACTCTTTTATTGCCATTATGTGACCATTCAACAGTCGTTTGCCATGAGCACAAAGTAAAACAAAATTAAAACTAATTCAACAAATTAAACCAAAAGTAAAATGCCCTGTCATAATCAAAAACAAGAGGTATTGACGTGCTTGAACTACTGTAGTGTTTACAAGTTAGAAACAATACACTTGAAAGCTTGAGCCTTTAATAGAAAAAGTCACTCTTCATTGCACGAATATTTGCAACAGCGACAATTTTTGGGTTAACAAAGTCAACAAATAACACTTCGACCCTGTCTGTCTTTCACATACTTGATGGGATCTCAATGATGAATGCTCTGTACCATAGTCGTCTAAAACAAGAGGTATTGACGTGCTTGAACTACTGTAGTGTTTATAAGTTAGAAACACTACACTTGAAAGCTTGAGCCTTTAATAGAAAAAGTCACTCTTCATTGCACGAATATTTGCAACAGCGACAATTTTTGGGTTAACAAAGTCAACAAATAACACTTCGACCCTGTCTGTCTTTCATATACTTGATGGGATCTCAATGATGAATGCTCTGTACCATGGTCGTCTAAAACAAGAGTTATTGACGTGCTATAACTACTGTAGTTTTTATAAATTATAAACACTACACTTGAAAGTTGGAGGAGGTATTGGGGTCCCCGGTACCAAATTGGGTACCGGGGCCACTCCACTATGCAGTCCAGATAGAGGCGTATCAGATATTAAACAACGTTGACTGTTGCTGCCAAATCATAAATTAATGAAAATTACCTGTCATTGTCAAAAACAAGAGGTATTGACACGCTCGAACTACACCCTGTATATGCTGCAGAGGATGTAGGAGCAGGCAGCTGTGCAGTGGAATTCAGACCATTTGAAGGCGGAGGTATTGTGGCCCCGGTACCAAATTGTGTACCGGGACCACTGCACTATGCAGTCCAGAAAGCTACCTCGGTGAAACGTTTTGGACTAAAAACAATATTGTGAGGTGTGAGGTGTTCAGAATAGACTGGGAATTAGTGGAAATGATTGTTATTGAATGTTATTGAGGTTAATAATAGCGTAGGAGTGAAAATAAACCAAAAAACTTGTTTTTAACACTTTTTATGTTTTTTTCAAAAAAAATCCGAATCCAAAACCTTAAATCCGAATCAAAACCTTTCGTCAAGTGTTTTGCGAAACAAATCCGAACCCAAAACCTCAAGCAAATCCGAATCCAAAACAGAAAACACGAGACACCAAAAGTGGCCAGTGCACATCCCTAATTGTCATACATTTTCATGTTTTCATGTTATAGTACCCAGAGTTGTGAGACTTTGTGCCATAATGGCACAGAGAACTTGTCTGTCGATTCAAATGGCATAAACTAAAACTTTTGCTCACCATTATATCTGTGTTCTGTTGGAATTGCTTCATGCAATGAACATGTGCATGAAAGTTCTGTTCATTAAGTCGTTACGTGCAAACGTGTAAATCTCCCACAATTCCTTTGTGGATCAGGTGTTTGGCCAATTGTTCTATTTCCATGGTTTCAAATTACGAGCGTTCAAACAAAAATGTAATGGAAAAAGAGTTTATAGTGTATGTTCAATTTTATTCTAAGACCTCGACTAGTTAACACAAGTCCTATCTAAGGAGCAAAGACAGAAGTATTACTATAGGTTCTAAATATGCAAGAAGAGACTGAAGAGATTTAACACATATGAAAACACTGGGACAGGAGATAGTGAGTGCTGATTGATTACTTTGAAATAACTTGATATTTGATGGCAACTATTTCTGCATTATAGTATTTATAATAGGTACAACAAAGATAGCTACAGAATAGACTCTGTGTAGGTATGGTTATAAAATTGTAGAACACACAATAGCAGGAGTACCCAGATTTTGTGACATAGGATCTACCTTTTGTTTAAAAGCAGATATTCTGTAGAGTCCTGGGGGTAAATGTATCATTCTCTGTATTATGCAAGTTGCTGGAAATTTGCGACTTTGCAGTAAAAATATAAAGCCATGATGGCTTGTAAAGGCAAACTTGCCTTTACAAGCCAAAGCGACGTGCATAATACAGAGAATGATAAATTTACCCCCTGGTGTCAAAGATGTAATTGAAAATATGGATTCTGAGGCCCCAGCACACCAATTACCCAATAGAAGACACAAAACATGAACTTGGGGTTAAACTGCTTTTATTAAGAAACTTTGACTTATTATAATTGCATATGAACGAACATGCCATAACCAAAACAGTACTTGTTTGAGGCATGCAATCTTTAGCTCTGGATGATGGTGTAACCTGGGACTGAATGTAGAGGGAGCTTCCCTATGACTTTGTTTTGTAAAAAATTTTGAAACACTAATGTATTTTGATGTTTATTGTAGTTATACTGGGTAATAGTTAAGAAAAGACCTTATTTGTAAGTGAGAAAGATGGGATTTGAATAAGCAGCCCCTGGTTACAAAATGTCTAGCAGCCATGATGTACTAATATGATTATGTCTTTTTTATGACCTAGGTTTTGCAAGAGATGAATATGTTTATGTTTTTCATGCTTCATGGGCTTATGAAAGGTCCAACAGACTTGTACCAGTGATTGCTTAGAAACATTGATAAGAGATTATATAGAAGCATTGATAAGAGAATTAATGTCTCCATATATCAGGGCCTCTTCTTGACATGTTTTGGTCAGGGAGGCACATTCTTTGAGTGGAGGTGCAAATGCCTTGGCATTACTTTGGTGAGGGGATGCCAAGATTATTGCTTATAAAACATATGCGAAAATGCATTATTTTACCTTCTGATCTGATTAGACTTGTTGGTCCCTGTACACAAGAGTTAATATTTCTACATCAAATCATTTAAGACTTTTTAAAAACAGCTACATCATAAGCTACATCTAATATTCTGTAGTGCCCAATATCTTATATTAACTATATAGAAGGTTTAATGGCAACCTATAGTTACAGTACTTTGTGCTGTAAGGAAGTGTGATATTTTGAGCACATAGATAGAACTCGTGTAGCTAGGATCCTTTAATTGTTTAAGACTGAGTAGGTTGCCTAGCAACCTGTTTAAAGACACAGATATTTTGTAGCAATTTTAAAATGATACAATTAGGTCAGCTGGTTCATTTATGTGTACGGGATAGTTTGGAGGTGATGAAACACGCGAGGGATGCATACAGACATAACTATAGTAAAACTCCAGATTACAATATGATCTGAGATAAACTTTAATAGAAAAACTTATATTCATTCTCTTAAATATAAGTTATAGGGAGCAAGGAATTGGCTAAGTGTGAAAAATTTGTATTGAATATGCGATTAACTCTTTTGTTTATTATGTTTATGATATGGAATAGGTGTCTGGTAAGTGCTTTAGATGAGATGTTCCCTTCCTTTGTAAAGACAGAAGAGTACTGAGGTGGAAAATGGTGTAAAATAAACTAAATGCATCAACCAGGAGATCTTGATATCATGACATGTGGTTTATAACTCTTGATTGCAAGTACTTGGATTCTGCTTTAACCGAGTCGTGTGACGCAGCAACGACAAGTATTGTCTATCATCTAATTGGTGGCCAACTAAGATTTCTCACTTATTTTCCTGGACCTATAGAACTACTGAGAAACATCGGAGGAGAGGACAATTGACTAATCCCTATAGTGGGCAAATAATCTCTGTTTCACTGTCTTTTTGAGTGTCCTCGAGGATTAAGCTACTAATAACTGGGCCCAGGTGTGAGAGTGATATTCTTGTAGGATTAAGATTCATACTTGTTCTAATGTCTACATATGCATATGTCACAATGAATAGTATATAAATGTGTCTAAGCTGTTCATATATGCTGCTGATATCTGATACAAGTCATTTGTGTTAACATCGTATTATTTGGTTGAGTTTTATTAAAAAAAATTCTCTTATTTTACTATTCTTGTGTATTATAGTACTATTAATAATAATGTTTACATTTTATTTAAACTGTCTGAAATATCCAGTTTCTCACTTGTGAACTCCAGAGAACTGGGTAATCCAGGCAATCCAGATAATTAGACTATCAATATTGAGCTATTAATTATAGTTATAAATGGAACACCCCAAAGCGCTGTTTACTTGTATAATATTTTGCTTTAAAAAATAAGGTGATGGACAACCTTTAACAGCTACTGGGAGCGATACCCGATATACCACAGCCAGGGCAGTAGCATACCAGTGGGTTATAAATGGTATATATGTGAAACTGCCTCTACCCCCACTACACACATCTCAGTCATCACAATATATATGTATAAGATAAAGGTACAAGTAAATACAGGTGGATATTTATCTGGAACTGCCTCTACCTCCATTCCCTTATTTCACACTCTTATATATATCTCCTCAGAAGATCTGAAAATACACATATATACCATTATTAATCTACTATATATTTAGTTATGATATCCCTACGTTTATTTTCCCCAATAAAGGTATCATCGACTACAGGGGGAAAAAATATTTTTTTTTCACTTACCTTTAGAAGTCGTACACAGCTGCTCCCTTCCATGGCTGGTCTCTTACTCAAGATGACCTAGCCATTGTAGCTGAAGACCTGGCGCAGAAATCCCCTTGCATCCTGACTTCACAAACAGTACATGATGCTGTATTTTTTCTCACCACCATCGTCAGTAAGTCCAGGGACATATACTTTTAGACACTGAGATGCAGTAGTGGCCTCGTGGTCATCTGCCGATCAATCTCGCATGATCAACCAGTAGACCGTGATAGACCTCTTGGGTACCACTGGTTTAAAATATTCAGCTTTACCAGACTTTTTGCTATGTTCCGGCAGACCAGTGATAAAATCATAAATATAACTTGTAAATTGTACAGTCATCAAGAAATGAAAACATTTACAGAGAAAGCACATCACCAATAGCTTGAGGAGAGATTGAATAATGTTTGGTCTGACATTCCTGTGATAATATTCTTGTGATATTACTCTAGGATGTGAATTTCACTATATGTGGCTCATACAAGAACACAATTAAATCAGGTCTTTAGCTTATCATTACACTAAGCAAGCACAAATAAGACAAAATAACAGTACAAACATAAGACAGCACAAATAGACAAAATAAAAGTACAAATATAAGACAATAAACTACACAATTGTAATGATAGCCTTCTGGGCAAAAAAAACTATTTGTCACAAACATGTTGTCAGATGGATAGGCGAGATTCCTCGTAGAGGAATAATTGTGAATGTTATGCAGAATGAAAACAGCACACACATATATTTTTCGACCTCATCTGGGAGGGATAGCAATTTTTTGCTTTACTTCAAATTTATTATTTTTGATTGCGGTCATTAAGGTCATGAACAACTGTAATTTAATGTACAGATGCATATATCAGATGGCATTTGTAGTGAAGTATATGAAATATGTTAAAAAAAGGTAAGCTTCTGTAGGATATTGGGAGTGAGGAATGTGGAAATGCTTGTATTAAATAGTGAATCCAAGTGAACTCTATCGGTGGTCAAATGTAACAGGTTACAGTTAGTGGAGCCACTTCAGCTCAAACTGGTATCCCATATGCAGCAAATAAACGTTGAGGCTTTACACATTTTTGCAAAGAGAGGTAGACACAAGTAAAGGGCAATAATACACTAATGCCCAATAACATAATTACATTGACTGGTTACTATGAGAAGGGACATGGAGGAAGTGGCCCATGTTGTCCTGCAGAATAATCATGGTTGCTGCTTACTCTCTTGAAGTTGAACTTTATTTATTATAATAAAGTAGAGTGCCCTTTGAGACATTTAACCCATTGCCAGGCCTCCAATAGACATCAAGCCCTCATTTTTCCAGATCCAGGAACAGTATTACTCATCTAGCCGTGCATGGAGGATGGAGTAGATGGAATGAACATATTCTACGTTCTCTTTCTATAAAAGTCTATCACAGTGAGCCCTATTATTTGACACAAATACATTAGTATATACATAAAACACCTATTATTATAATGTTTTATAACATTGAATTCAGATGGTATACTCTTTCATATCCAATTAACTGGTTTACCCAATCTTGGGCACTTCATTTTCATAATTTTTTTAAAAGGGTTTTACTGTAACAGCATTCCTGTGTGGATACACTTGCCTGTAGCTACTAAAGTTATTCTTGAAAAACAAGCTCAGCCGAGGATGTGAAATGATATATTTAGTCTTGTTGCCCTCCTAGAGTTGCAGTTAAGCCACAAGGTAAAGAAATATGGTGACCTCAATGTCAAAGACACAGCGGATTAAATATTCTAAGCAAGAAGCTATCACTTTGTGCCTTTACCATCTGACCCAGTGCTGCTCGTTTTAAACAATAAAAGTCATGAAATTTTAGATCTCAGTTATTCTGAAACAACAACAGGGAACCTAAAAGAAATAGACATGTTTCAGGAAATCGACTTGACATTGACATTTTTAGTGAGCAATGACTTTTCCATGCCTTGTGGTTAGTCAAGTTGCTAGATTTATCTGCTCGGTGCAGTGTGGGCTTGAAATGACTTCTGGGAGGAAACTATATGAGCTGACTATAATTCACTCTACAGAGAAGGGCTCATTATGTTTGGATAAAGTGCAGTGGAACCTGATTATTTTATAAACCTCCCTTACTTAAGCATATAAAATATTCCTTTCTTGCAGAAATGGAAAGGCTTCTTCTTTCTGTTGGGTATAAGGTGGCCTATAATTGGCTAGCCTAAGTGCGAAGATTTTCCCCTTTCTTCTTTTTTATCTGCTTTTCAATATGATAAAACATACAAACAAAGCAAATGTCACAAGAGCCAGTGTTAAAAACAGTCAATTTCAGAAGCATTTCCCCTGCCATTACAGCTGTCACCTAACATCAGGAAAAGCACAGCTCACTTGTCTTCTACATTGACATTCTTTATGTTTCATTTTGTAATAGAATGGTTAAGGCAGAGCAAAGTAAGGATGCCAACTATGGGGGAACACACATCTTTTTCAGAACCACAAATACCAATCACTCATAGCTTCCACTACAAGACAAATGCATGCACATAAATGGACCCCTGCCATTAAAGAGTGATCCACTTTTCTAAGTAGAATTAGTTCAGAGATCCATGCCAAGTAGGGCAATGATATTAAGAAGGTAGAACAGACATGCCAAGTCAATGAAAGTGACAGACATCTTCAGCTTAGTATTAGATTGCCTTGGTAAAATGTGCTTCTATAAATTTCTCCCGCACAAATTTATCACTACTACGTCAATGTTTTACTAATATCTCTTATTTTTTACACTGCTTAACCACATGTCAGATACTGTGGTCAATTGATATTTAACTGCATTCTTTGGTACATTGTGTAATTGAATCTTTTTTTACCACCTGGCTAGAATTTGTTTCACATTCCTAAAATAAAACAATATATCTGCTGACTTCTCATTAACCGCCAGCTCTTCTTGTTTGTGTGCTAGTTATTGAGTGTGAGAACTTTTAGGAAGGTTTGCTTTTATGAATACAATTTCCCTGCTGTGAATGGTTTATACTTTAGCAACAGTTGAATAAACCGAAAAATGAATTCTTCCATGAACACAATATCTGAGAAAAAGGACATAAAAAGAGTGCCCATTAACAGTGAAAAGAAGTAAAGGGACGTGATAAACAAGCATGCAAACTGGTCACAAACAAAAACAACTACAGAAGGGCTTCAACTTATAATAATGCAAATTGGAAATCCACATTTATGTGCCTGCCATACACATATATAAGTCTGCATATTTGTTTGTGCATTAATTTGTGGGCTAAACAAATGTTACAGTTATTAATGGGTTAAATTCAGTGGCGGGATAGGCGTTCTGTACTGCTGGGGGGCTAGGAGAAAGATACCATGTAAGAAACTAGACTTTGTTATACAGAGCAAGATGTGTAAATAAGCTTGAAGGTATGTATATTCCATATATTTGAAAGTGTGCTTCACTTTATGGTACACCTTCCACCAAAGAGGTTGTGTACCCCAAAAAATAGCCAAATTCATATGCGTATCAATATGTAAGTTATACAGAATCCATACAAGAAACTGGCAGTACAGCAAAGCATTAAATACACACACACACACACACACTGCACATTTACTGTATATGTCATAAGAAATAAAGATTCCATGAGTAACATTATATCAGTAAGGTGGTGACAAGAACAAATGAGACAATCTGCAAAATAAAAAATGAATAAGAAGGGGTTAATGTGCAAATAAAAAAATTAATGCCCTATTCCCTATACTTTGTATGGCTTTCCATAAAACTCCAGAGCAGATTAATACAAGAGGTATACACCTATGCCTATGCAAACCCACTAATACAATTGTGCACACAAGGGTTCATATAGCATTGGAGGCAAGTCCAAATTGCAAATGCAAAATATGCTTTTTCCAAACTGAACATGCGTGGCAAAGCCGCATACATCTAGGTCTGTATCCAAGCTTAGGCGTATCTTTACATTTAGAGAGATACGACTGAAAACGCGGTTTTATTTGTGGGTTGTCAGTGGCAGGTGTTGGACATATGTGTCTGAAGAGTGTGTCTGTTGTCAAGTGGACGTATCTGCTACTCATTCAGACCTGGACGCATCTTCAACGTACATACTCATACAATTACATGCGTCATTTAAATTGCATGTTACACTTATGCTTGCATTCTACTCTGAATCAGGCTTATTATGTCCGATGACACCTTACTCACTCATGTTTTTATTAGCATACGGGTGCTGTGGATTTGCATTGCATTTTTCATTTAATGAATAATGCATTGGATTCCAATAACCTCAAAACGTTAGTAGCAAACACAAGCCAAATATGTTTTCACTCATGTTTTTATTGTGTTTTAAGACCCAAACAAACTCTAGTTGGTACATGATCTAGCCCCCCACATTAGCTTTATGTGTATCCTGTGTCATTTTTAATTATTTCACTGTATGAGTCCCAGCTGCCACTTCTGGGAGAACCATTACTATTTCTGTCAAGATTTGCTTTCTTAGCTTACCTTCAGTCTTACCTTTCCATTTCGAGACTGTAGCGGTCATTAGGAAAGGGGAAAAATACAGAGCTGGGTGTATCAGTCTGGTGAAGCTGGATACCAAGCACAGTAAGACATCTGCAGGGACTGGATACCATGATTACTAGGTCTAGCAGAGGAACTGGAGACCAGGTACAATAGGATGACTGCATGCACAGGATACCAGGATTACCAGGTTTATCAGAGAAGCTGAGAACACATGGGAGAAACAGTTAGGAGGAAGGTCAGGCAAGCCAGGGTCAGAAACCCGTAGATTCACAACAATGCCAGAGAGTAGACAGGAGCAAGGTCAAACGTAGCCAGGGTCACAAGAAACGGTGCAGGATGATGGAACAAGCAGAAGTCAGATACCAGGGAACAAACAGGACCAGATCACAAGGGTTTCTCAGTGACCAGCATCAGACACAACTGATGAACTGACCCAGTTTGCTGGAACAAGTCTGAAATGATTAGGATCCAATTCAAATGAAGAGATGTTAACCCCTTGCAGATAGGATCTGGAGTAGACAAAACAGCATCCACAGGGAAGATGCTGTACAGCAGCTGGAGGCAGATCGTGACAGTAACCCTTCTTCAGGGCAGATATCAGATGCCGAAAATACAAGGAAATTAGGATCACTCAAAGAAATCAGAGTCATAGTCCAGAATTGTATAGAAATCGCGCCTGAGGAAAGCTGTGGCCCAGACACCCTTTTCCTCTTCTTCTTCCATTTCTTTTTATGGAACTTGAAGGACTGCTCAACTTAAACAGAACATATAGGTAACTGCAAGTTTAGGGTAACTGAAGATTTTGAAGATAGTGCAGATGATCCTCAGGTTGGATTTGCAAGTGGTGGGGCAAACTCTTCAATCCCTGCATCCGTAAAAACTTGTAAGGTTGAAAGAAGGGGATCTCTGGACTCAATAAAGGTGTTTGCTCATTCCAAAACTTTTCTTCTAAAGTTAAACAATAAGAAGTATACTTGCTTATGTGGGTTATTGGCGACATCTGGTACACAGGAAAAGTAAGATAAACAAAACTTATTAAGGGCCCCAAATTGTGCAATGTCCCCATCAAAGATAGGTGGTTGGAATTCTGGAACAGAAGTGGAATCAGCAGTCATGGAAAGTTTGGATGATTGGGTTGTTGGAACCTTGGACGGATAATCGGATATGGGAATCTTGGGAACCACACTGCCAGAAGAGGCACCAGATAAGGAAGGTGTCTTGGCTATCCTATAGAATTCGGACTGAGCACAAAACCTAGAGGACTCAGACTGAGCACATAACCTGAAAGGCCAGGATTGGGCATACAACTCGGAGAGCGCTGGTTAAGCATATAAGTCAGAATGCCCGAGATGAGCACACTTGGCTGAAGGCCTGAAATGGGCACACAACACAGAAGGCTTGGGTTTAGCACATATGTCAGAAGACCCGGACTGGGCACACAACTCGGAAGGTTCGGGTTGAGCACATATGGGCAAACTTGGCAGAAGAACCGGACTGGGCACACAAATCAGAAGACCCAGACTGAGTGCACTTCTCAAAAGGTCCGGACTGGGCACATAAGTCTGAAGGCCCAGACTGGGCACACAACTTGGAAGGGCCGGTTTGAGGACACAAGTTGGAAGCCTGGGGCTGGGTACAAAAATCATAAGGTCTGGACTGGGCAAAAAACTTGGAAGGCCTGGACTAGACACACAACTCAGAAAGCTTGGGTTGAGCACATAACTTGGAATGCCTGGAATGGGCACGTAAATCGGAAGTTCCGAGATGGACACACTTGGCAGAAGGCTCTGACTGAGAATACAACTCACAAGGCTTGGGATGAGCACATAACCTGGAAGGCCTGGACTGGGCACACAAATCAGAAGGCCCGGAGTTGGCACAGAACTCAGAATGGTCATCACTATGAGGCATCTCTGACCGAACCGCACTCTGAGGCACCTCTGACCAAGCAGCACTATGAGGCATCTCTGACCAAACAGATCGATGAAGCATCTCTGTCTGAACAGAACCATGATGCAACTCGGACTGAACAGAGCTGTGAGGCATATCTGGCTGAACAGTGCTGTCAGGCACCTCTGGAGCTGGCTGAAGGGACAGAACCCACTCTGGAGCAGAATGGAGGGACAGAACCCTCTCTGGAGTTGGCTAGAGGGACAGAACCCTCTCTGGAGGTAGCTGGTGGGACAGCGCCCTCTCTGGAACAGGCTGGAGGAACAGTACCCTCTCTGGAACTGGCTGGAGGAACAGCGTCCTCTCTGGAGCAAGCTGGAGGGAGAGCATCCTCTCTGGAGAAAGAGGGAGAGACAGTGCCCTCTGTGGAGCAAGCTGCAGGGACAGCACCCTCTCTGGAGCAGGCTGCAGGGACAGCGCCTTCTCTGGAGCAGGCTGAAGGAACAGCAACCTCTCTGGAGCAGGCTGGAGGGACAGCGAACCTCTTTGGAGCAGGCTGGAGGGACAATAAACCTCTCTGGAGCAGGCTGGAGGAACCACTCGGACAGGAAACGGGAAGCTGTGAAAGCGAAGTTGTAGAATGTCTACCTGTAGCATCTGGAAGTGAGAAATTAAAGAAAATATAGTAGACATGGTCCTGTATGTCAAGCACTGAGTTGCTAAGCCAAAACACTAGGATTTCCCTGGACAAGAGCAGGAAGCATGCAATCAGCAGAATCTCTTTTTTTATGGCCAGTTTATACTGTCAGGATTTCCAGTATGAATTCCATGGATAGTAGATGTAAAATCTAGCAGTTTTCATTCAATACAGAGATAACTAGGTGCAGCCAATGGTTAAACAGTAAACAAAAGTTTATAGGAGTAGTAGATACAATGGGTGGAGTGCAGGCACAGGACAGCAGTATTACCAGGTTTAGCTCAGAAGCTGGAGATGCTCGATACTAAGCAAAAATAAGATGACTGTAGGCACAGAATACTATAATTACTAGCCTTATCAGAGGAGCTGGAGACCAAGCACAATAAGATGACTGCAGGCACTGGATACCAGGATTACCAGGTTTAGCAGAGAAGCTGGAGACCAGGCACAATATGATGACTGTAGACACAGGATACCAGGACTACCAGGTTTAGCAGAGATGCTAAGGACACAGGATGATCCATGGGATAAACAGACAGGAGGAAGGTCAGGCAAGCCAGGGTCAAAGGCCTGGAGATCCACAACAATGCCAGGGAGTAGGCAGGAGCAAGGACAAATGAATCCATGGTCTGGGCTACAAGAAATGGTGCAGGACAATGGAACAAGCAGAAGTCAGATACTAGCGAACAAACAGGACCAGATTACAGGGGTTTCTCAGAGAGACCAGCAGCAGACACAAATGATAAACTGGCCCAGTTTGTGGAATAGGCAGTCTTATAAAGGTCAGACACAGGTGATTAGGATCAAATTCCAATAATGAGACGTTAATCCCTTGCAGGCAGGATCTGGAGTAGGCAAAACAGTATCCACAAGTAAGTTGCTATACAGTAGCCAGAGGCAGATCGTGACAAACACTTTCCAGATATAAGTTGAATATATTCAAAACAGAGGTTCTGAACCTTAACATCAAGAATTTACTTGAAAAAAGCTTTCAATTTAAGTGGCAACACCACCATTTAGATATCCTTCTATACTCAGCTAACTTCTCTCCTCTATTCAATAACAAGAAATTGGATCTCACCAGATGTCACCTGCTCTATATTTCTTGACAGGGTAGAGTGACATCCATCTCCTATGACTATTTCTCTACCTTATAAAAAAAAGGAACCGCGCTGTGGAGAGTAGAACAGAGACTATAATATAATAATCTATTGATATATAGACAAGAGTTGATTCATAGCATATATAAAAATATATATCATTTATTACATCCTAATAAATAAAATACATATGTGACATACATACAAAAATGAAACAAGCTCCAAAATCTAATAGAATGATATTCAGTGCGTGGAACCTAAGTTTCTAAACACACAAAAAAAACACTTTTAAGGAATCCTCCATTGGCAATTAGAGAAGAAAATGTATTCTCAAAATAGTACCAATCTGTTGGAGTACTGATCCCCAAATGATATCCACGGGTAGAAATTGGTATGGCAAATAGGTATATATGAATATACTCCAAATAGGCGTTTCAGGTATGTATGACTCCTGTCTCTTCTGTAGGGACTGATTAGACCATGATTAAAAGTTGATACGCCAAGGAGTAAAGGACAGAGAATAAGATAACTTCTCTTACCAGTAAGTAGCCCAAATCATTTCAACCTCCGGAGGAACAGTCTGTCCGGCAAAGTAACTGCAGGATATTACCCGCTATGGAATAATTCAACGGCAGTTTCGCAAGTAGCGCTGTGCATCCCTTGTTTATATCCGTCCAGAAACAGAATTATGCTTACACACATAGAAGTTCCCTGCAGCCGACAATGTAACAGAGCTCGTGTCTAATAATGAAATCAATCTAGCTGACGCGTTTTGTCCTGCATGCCCAGGACTTTTTCAAAGTCTTGAATATTTAGCATATGCACCAGGTTCCCTGCAGGAGTTCATACACCAACATACACATACCTACATTACATAAACCTAGGTCATAAGCGTGATAAATGTGTAAACATTGTTTTTAGGCTTCATGTAATACAGCAGATATAATCTTTTTTCTTGCATACAAATGAAAGTAACTAAAACATTTTTTTTTCAAATACACAAATACACATACAATATCCTATAGTATATGAATGATCAATGAAGAAACCACTCAACAGTTTCAGAGGTGAATACACAATCAACCAATCAGATGCGGTACGCTACTGCTGGCATACGTCATCATTATCATCATTAATGTACATCTGTACCAGCCACTAGGCTGTACAATGACTATTTCTACATCTGCATTTAGTTATGCATTCACTCACAATTCTGCAAAAATGTCCTTCCTGTACTCGGTTAGGATGCCCCTTCCCTCCTCCAGTCACACCTCTTTAGATGTAAGCAGGCACACGTGTAGTTGCATACAACTTTGCATAGGCATTGGTACTTACAAGATTTTTTTGTGAGCATGTGCAGAGCAAATCCATGCAATGCAAATGAGCATATGTTCAACTCTGCATGGGGCCCTTGTGTACTGCAGGTCAGTGGCAGATTATAATAGGAGTGGATAGTGTGACATCTCAGGCCCACAACAGATGACTCACTGTACTGCAGGAGTGGTGGCCAGTTTTCCCCCTATGGTGCACCACTCAACTTCTACAACATCTCTGCGCAGGCTTATTCATTCTCCGCAAAGAGAAGAAATGGTGGTGAGCAACCTCAGTGACTCAATGCTTTGAGTTCATGGGACTCCAATTCCCCACCAGTCAATTAAGAAAAAAGACAAATAAGATTGTATTCTATTTTATACTTAATAAAGTGTAGGGCGGCGGTTCCCAAAGTGTGCGCCGCGGCTACCAGGGGTGTCGCGGCGCTGTCACAGGGATGCCGTGGCCAGGAAGAAAGAATAAAAAAAAAAAAAGAACTTACAAATCCGGCGACTTTGATACAACAGGTACATTTGAAATGCTCTGCAGCACCGCGATCCTGAGCTCCTGTTATATTGGACAATCACAGTAAGGATATTGTGACGATTGAGAAAAGAGTACTAGTCCTCTAGTCAGAAGACCTTTTCTACTGTGGCTGCACTCCTTGAATCATTAAGGTATCGGGAGGAGCAGACACCTACCATTTGCCCCCAGCATTTGCAGCCTGCGTGATTCGGCTCTGGTCGGACGGAGCCGCAACAACACAGGGAGCTGCCGATCAGCTGTTGAGATAGAGCAATGTATGTGGATCTTGTTGACATCTTGGATCTCTGTTCCTTCTGGAACGTTGGGGCGGTAATAATGCAACAAGCAGCCCAATAACAACTATTGTGATATGTCAGCAAAAGGACATTGCTCAGTGTTTGTCTTGCTGCATGCCATACAAACATCACGGGCACATTCTGTAAACATTGATACAGTACTCTGGGAATGTGTTAAATCACAAGTATATCCAAGGAGTGATTGATCTCTCTTTGACGAAAGGTTGACTTGAGTTTTATCAATTTAAACATGGCCGATGGACATTAGTTTCAATATCCCTATTAAGTATATAAAGATCTTTATTTTATGAGCTTATAACTTATAAATTGTGTATGTTGTAAGTACATTTTTAATAAATTTGATTATATTATCCACAAATATCCTGATGGTTTTTGTAATCCATTTTGAACTTAAAAGTTTAATTGAGGAGTTCAGACCCCCTGCAGCTGGCAGTCTTGAACTGTTGTCATACCCAGCTCTGATTTTTTTTTTGTTGGTATAAGCCCCTTCCTCCTTACACTCCCCCCTCCATTGTTGTTTCCTATCACCATTTCCCCTCCCCTTTCTTTACTTACCGAACTTGGCCTTCTTTCTTCTATTTCTTCTGTCTTCTCACCAATCAGGCGGCGTCTGGGACCCAGCATCCTCCTCCTTCCTTGCTTCTCACTGAATGTTGGGCGTGACGTCATCATATCCGACGTATTCAGTGAGAAGTAACAGGAGAGAGGAGGATGCTGGGTCCCGTGCGCCACCGGATTGATTATGTTATTGTGACCCAACTACTTATAAAATGGGACTTCTTGGTAATTATTTTGGAGGGGTGCCTTGAAAAACTTATGGAGACTCTAAGGGTGCCTTGAACTGAAAAAGTTTGGGAACCACTGGTGTAGGGTGAAAAGCTTTTTTTGAAAGTTTCATTTTTGCAAGGTCAAAAGAGAAAATCAGCGTTGTAAACATTTGGGATTACAAGCAGTGAAATAACATAGGACCAGCAAAGGCATTTGGGGGAAGAACTAAATGTCGGTAGTGCAAAAATGTAGGCTATTAAACTGACCCAATTTTTAGGAGGATAAAGTGGGGAAAGGGAAGGAGATAAGAGAAGAGAGAAAAGAGAGAGAAGGAGTTCATGTGGCTAGTGCTAAGAGAAAGGGGAATGGTGAATGTTTTTTAATTCAACTAAAGTGTAATTTAAAATTGTTTGTGTTTTTACTCTTTTGATATAATGGGCAGAGGTCCTAGAGACCACTGAATTTATTATACTTATACTCCACTTTTTCAAACCCTCAGATTAGTAAATATACCCCAGGTGTCAAAAACTTTTTCATTAGATACAACCCAGAGAGGTCAGGAAGAACCGCAGTAGTTTTCAATATCTGGTTGAGGATTTGAGTGGGAGTAGCACTTTAAACAGTGAGGTCAGGGAAAGGGGGTGTCATTTTCCTTTTTTACAAATTTGAAACTTCACAGTAATTCATAACTGTTGACAAGAAATTTGGTTGACTTACAGTGAAGGGAATTTCCGGGGTTCCATTTAATTCAGATGCTGGAACTGCATTCTGTTACATCCCTATCCTTCATTGCTGTCAATCACCATGTCAATTGACCACTCTAGTGACATTATACGTCATGCAGGTTCCACAGCAGACTTAGAAGACAACAAGTAGGTGAGGAGGATTCATGTGGCACACAGACTGGAGTCAAGGGTGGCATTTGGAGCATTGGTGGGTGGCAGGTGGTGGGGTATTGTGAAGTGGGGTTGGCCTGAGCACACCAAATTATTTTGAAAAGTTGGCTGCTGTGACTCTTTGCACTGCAAACCATCAGCTTCTATTCAGTTCAGGGCAATATTGCATACAATTCAGCTGTCGCGTAAACTGAAATTCAGCTTTACTCATCTGCTACTTGTATGATAATTTACACATCAATATCATGAAAACAAAGTCACTTTACATTGTGCCTGTTTGTCAGTGGAATGGCTCTGAAGTCATGTTCACTTACAAAATGACTTAAGTTCAACCATAATAGTCACAGAATAATCTGCCAAGTCACATAATATAGCAATGCTTTCTCACATATTAAATGCTGGTCCATAAAATACTATTAACGTAAACAGACATTGAAAAGACTATTATTAAAACTCTACATTAGAAGCACTATTTATGGCTCTGTAATTGAGACATTCAGCACTAGATTTACCATACGGCACTGAACATTTGTTAAGCTTTTTTTTATTTCTCTTTCATCTAGAAGAATGTTAAAAAAAGAAGCAATGAAGAACTGAGTAAATAAGAAAAATCAACTGAGGAAGTTTAATTGGTAGTAAGGGGAAGAAAATGTTAAATTCTTAGGGGGGTATTCAATTGTTCGGAAATCCCGCCGCGTAAAAACTACTACCGTTATTACGGTAGTAGTTAGCTGGATTTCAGCTCGCGGCTCAGGGAGCTGCGAGCTGTTACCGCACTATTACCGTTATTACCGTAATAACGGTAATAGTGCACAGACCGCGAGATTTTCGGCGTTTCCGCCGACAATTGAATACCTTCCTTTGATTGTACTGATTGTACAATGAATTGTGTACTGTATGATAACAGCATTGCAGTCTGTTTTGCTCTTTAGGAGGACCAGCAAGGCTTTGAAATGTTTTATATAAAATTTCTATGACTAGTGGACGTGGTGGATTTAGTGCACCCATTTCTACCACATTACTTTTTAGTATTTTAGGTGACTGGGAGTGATCAGGACAGTTTCTCACAAAGTCTGCATTATTATGCAAAATTTCTCATACATCAAGATTTTACAAAAATCTGATGTAGGAGACATTTTTGAAAATAAAGCAGTTTTGTATTTGTTTAAGTTAATGACTTGAGATGTAGGATGGACTGGTACATAACAATGGCGGCTATCAGTGACTGATTTATGGAAGGAACCGAGAGATTGTCTAAATTTCAGTGATTTAGGGCATGTAACTCACTATGGGAAGGTCATTTTTACAAGACAAATTTTGTCTTCTAAAACGTTGTTTTGTACAAATATGTATTTTAAATTTTCACCTTTTATAGCCTTACAATGTCTGTTTAATTGTTTTTTTTTAAAAGAACACAGTAATTAAACATTTGTGAATCGATTTACAGAGAATAAAACAATTGGCATAACATTGCAAATAAAACTATGAGAGATTTGCTCATTATTACTTATACATTGTTATAAAAGTGCATCAATTGACATTTACATTGATGAAGTTTTCCTATACTATTATTATGCAGCTTTCCTGTACTATAGCATATAAAAATATTTATATTTAATCTGGAGTGATAATATGATACAAATATGAGGGCTACTCATTTTAAACTATTATTCTATAGAAGTTATTTTGCTTCTGTTTGTTAAAAGCTTGTGTAAATGTTTGTGACCTGAGACAATGCTTTCAAAGGCTCAGTAGATAGAGAAATGTTTCATGTATTAATATATCCTAATAAAGATGTGACATATTATTCTCCACTTGTCAAAAAACAGCAAGATAGATCACATATAAACCTATAATCCATTAAATATAACTTTTTGACACAAGTAATGAAGGCAAATTAATAGCCTGATGTAATTATTAATGTTTAATGTTTTTCTTCTTCCTTGTATTGTGCCCTTGTATTTCTTTATTACATATAACATGATCACTTACTTAGGGCCTTGTTAGCATTCAGCTTCTACCCCAATTATTAACTAATCTGTCAGCACTGAGAGCTCAAGATGACGACTAAAGTTGTTTAACTTTTGACAAGAGGTTACGGTGACTGCCTTGAAGCAGTAATTGTTTGTCAAGTGAAATTGTATGATTGCAGATACATGAGGAAAACAATATAGAAAGGACGAGGTCACAGCGAGACTAGAGTCAGTGTATTAGGATGCACACAATGGGCTTACCAAGTCTATTAGGAATTTAAACAGGTCACTGGTAATGGCAGGACTTGCGTTCAATACCTGCTGTCTCTTCACACAACCTTATTTTATTTTCTGTTATTAATGCGAAATAGGTTGTGATACACACTTAGCTAAAATAATTTCTGCACAGCAATCATTTTGCTGTATCATGTTAAATTTAGTATAGTGCCAAGGAAAAGCTACAGTGTAGCAATAATGATGAAAATATCAACTTTGTCAAAGATGAGAGGTGTATTTTTGTGCACAACAGGGAGAGGACCACAGGGGGAGGGCTGGCACATTTTAGAACAGGGGGCAAGACTCAGCTCAGCAGCCTATTAGGAGCATTTAAAATGGAAAAAAAATGCATGTGGCCCAATGGCCCAAACCAAGGTAGCTCACTATTGGACTGGCCCGGGGGGCTAATATCCCCCTGTCCTCCAGGCCAGCCAGCCCCTAGAGAGGACAAGGGGTAGATAAGTGCATTGGGTGTAGGGCATTGTTGGACACACAGAGGATAATTAAATGGTGGATATACATAATTGGCATCATCATCATCATCACCATTTATTTATATAGCGCCACTAATTCCGCAGTGCTGTACAGAGAACTCACTCACATCAGTCCCTGCCCCATTGGGGCTTACAGTCTAAATTCACTATCAAACATACACAGACAGACACACAGACTAGGGTCAATTTGATAGCAGCCAATTAACCTACCAGTATGTTTTTGGAGTGTGGGAGGAAACCGGAGCATCCGGAGGAAACCCACGCAAACATGGGGAGAACATACAACCTCCTCACAGATAAGATCATGGTCGGGAAATGAACTCATGACCCCAGTGCTGTAAGGCAGAAGTGTTAGCCACCGTGCATGCACAGACAGTGTGAAAAATCAGAGGGGACAAGCAAGGAGTAACCTGCGATTTTTGTTCTTGGCTCCAAAATGTTTCTCTGCTATGTGACAGTGAAGATGAAAAGCTTTGATGATTTAGGCCCATATGAAATGGGGGGTGAACATTTCACTTCTTACAGGTATTGATTTTACCATCTGATTGATCTTCGCTACACTGACTCATGTAGTTCCTCTTATGATTTTCCCAGCATCCACCAAGCTTTGCCAGTTCAGCCTTTTAAGACACATATGAAAGATAAATGCAGTAGAGGAAAAAGTATGTGCGCCTACTGCATGCCATCAATTGTCGCAAAGTAGCAGGTGCAGCTTATGTAAAGCAGCATACATATTTTATATGTGTCAGCTTTTAGATGGATGATCTGACAACCCTAAATTTATCACAGTTTATACTGTCACACAAAAACTGTAATGTAATGGTGCATCTTATTTTTTCTCCTACACCGATGGTTCTGCCTGTTTAATTCTTGCCAGCTTTTTCTTTCCTTTTAATCTTTATAGATTTTTTTATATATGACCTGCTCATGGTCATCTAATGGGGGCCTGAAAGTACATATACAGGTTTATTTAATAGGACAATGGATGAGATTGCACAGATCAGTAGCAACAGGTTTATTAGGTGCATAAATTTGCTAAGTAACATTACAACTGTATATGCTGTTTGTGAATACTATTAACTTGCCATTTTAGCTATGATATTCTAGCATTGACATTTTCAGTGCTTCTTTGTGAATTGTCCATAATATCAGGGGCTGGTTATCCATTAGACCGACTAGGCTTTAGACTAGGGCATGAGACTTTTTTTGAGGGGGAGTGCAAAATGTGACACGAATTTATTTTAAAATAGAATAGTTTTTCTCCAAAGTAAAACAAAGACATGAAAGAAAAATGTAGTAAAGTTTTAATCTTGACATATTCCCATGATAAATACAGAAGACCATCAGTTATTCTTGGGGGGGGGTTGGGGGGGCACCTGTGGATAAGTGAGTAGGAGAGACAAGAATGGCGACAGGTGCATAAGAGACTGCCCCAACCACATATTCACCCTCAATAGCACTTGTTTATGCCTCTGTTCTGCCATACAGCTCTTATTTTCATGCCAAGTAAATGAGTGTCAAATATTTTCATGACTTATTTAAAATGCCAAGTGAAGCAACAAACATAAACATTGGTATGTGTGTGTGTGTGTGTGTGTGTGTAGGGGGGGGGGGGGTGTGACAGAAGCAGGAATCTAAATTCATTTTCACCTACCACATATTAGCCTGGTGTGGAAGGCAAGGGGGCGCTACCAGCATATTAGCCTAGGGCAGTGTGAACCCTTAAACAGGCCATACATAAATTTATTCACATTCATATTTGCAACACTTTTGCCACCTTGCAAAAATACTAATCCCTACAGGACATAAATAAAGCTACAGTGCTGGGGTAGGGGGACACCATATGTCATTAATTTCCCAAGAACAAGCAGTCATGGCACATCTGGGGAACGTAGAGCACAGAGGATCAATGTTTTTATTGTTTTTACAATGTGAGTCCCAACTCTCTTGCACCCCATTTTTTAGTTCTTTACATTAATTAATTTCAAATTGTGTCAGGTGAGTCCCCAGGACTCTCATGACTGCTTGTGCTTGGGAAAGACGTGTCTTCAAAAGCTGTGTGCAGGTAAGACTTTACTCAGATAACATTCATCATCATCATCATCATCATCACCATTTATTTATATAGCGCCACTGATTCCGCAGCACTGTACAGAGAACTTATTCACATCAGTCCCTGCCCCATAGGAACTTACAGTCTAAATTCCCTAACACATACACACAGACAGAGAGAGAGACTAGGGTCAATTTTGATAGCAGCCAATTAACCTGCTAGTATGTTTTTGGAGTGTGGGAAGAAACCGGAGCACCTGGAGGAAACCCACGCAAACATGGGGAGAACATACAAACTCCCAACAGATAAGGCCATTGTCGGGAATCGAACTCATGACCCCAGCACTGTGAGGCAGAAGTGCTAACCACTTAACCAAACACATTAGATTAGCTTAGAAGGGGAAGACTTTGGCGTGAGTTAGTCAGCTTAAGAAATATTGCAATAAGTGGAAATAACAGTCCCTGATTTTAAAACAGAAAAGTAGTTAGAACAGCAACAATTGTGTATTAGGTAAGTACAGAATATCAATTTTTTTTGCTTGCACCTGTCAGTACATGGAGAGTGCTGAGGAGCAATGTCCTTTTTTGTTTTTTTGGGTAAATAAATATATATATATATATATATATATATATATATATATATATATATTTACTATACACTATATGGGCAAAAGTATTCGGTCACTCGACCATTGCACCAACAGGGACTATAATAACATTGTATTCAAATACATATACTTCAATATAGAATTGGTCCCCCTTTTGCAGCGACAACAGCTTCTAATCTTCTTGGAAGTCTTTCCACAAAATATTGGAGTGTTTCTGTGGGAATTTGTCCACATTCATTCTGTAGAGCATTTATGAGGTCAGACAATAATGTTGGATGAGAAGGCCTAGCTCGCAATCTCCGTTTTAGGTCATCCCAAAGGTGTTCAATGGGGTTGTGCAGGCCAGTCAAGTTCTTCCACACAGAACTCATCAAACCATGTCTTTGTAGTCCTTACTTTGTGCACTGGGGCACAGTCATGTTGGATTAGAAAAGAGCTTTCACCAAACTGTTGCCACAAAGTTGGAAGCATAGCATTGTCCAAAATGACTTGCTATGCGGAAGTATTAAGATTGCCCTGCAATGGAGCAAAGGGGCCTAGCCCAAACCCTGAAAAACAGTTCCATACCATTATCCCTCCTCCACCAACAACAGTCTGTGCGCTGACCGATGGGGTCGGTCCTACACTTACTTCCTGGTGTGGCCGCGCGTCCTTTCCTCCTCCCCTCAGCTGAATGGTTCTGCCGTTGACTGTCACATGGGACGTGCACCATGTGATAGGTGCCGTCCCATGTGATAGAAGAGACTACAGAGCGTGCAGCGGAGCGCACAAGGTAAGGGGGTGGGTAGTTTGTGTGACAGGGGATCTCTGGTAGGTTTAGTGTGTGTGACAGGGTATGTATAGTATGTTTTGTGTGTGACAGGGTATCTATAGTATGTTTTGTGTGTGTGACACGGTATCTATAGTATGTTTTGTGTGTGACAGGGTATGTATATTATGTTTTGTGTGTGTGACAGGGTATGTATAGTATGTTTTGAGTGTGTGACACAGTATCTATAGTATGTTTTGTGTGTGTGACATGGTATCTATAGTATGTTTTGTGTGTGTGACACGGTATCTATAGTATGTTTTGTGTGTGACATGGTATCTATAGTATGTTTTGTGTGTGTGACACGGTATCTATAGTATGTTTTGTGTGTGTGACACGGTATCTATAGTATGTTTTGTGTGTGTGACAGGGTATGTATAGTATGTTTTGTGTGTGTGTGACAGGGTATGACTATAGCGTGTGTATGTGTGTGACAGGGTATGACAACTGTATGTGTGTGGGGGCCGGCGTATGACCATAATGTGTGTGTATGTGTGGGGGCCGGTGTATGACTATAATGTGTGTGTGTGGGGGCCGGTGTATGACTATAATGTGTGAGGGGGGAGGGTCTTAATATAATGTGGGAGGTAGGCTATTAATCTAATGGTGAATTGCAGGTAGGGGCTAATTATTGGGTGTTATTTTATTTGTGCGGGTGATGGTGGAGCAATTTAATAGTGGGGCCTAACAATTTAAGATCGGGTGATTGGATTTTTAATTTAATGCTGGGGTGGTTTAGGAGCTATTAATTAAATGTGGGGCTGTTTGGGGAAAATGAGGTCTATTTATTAAATGTGATTATGAATTAATGCCTGGGGTGGTTGTGGGAAATGGATATATTTTTTAAATGTAAATGCTATTTAATTTCTTGCTGGAGTTGTTTGGAGAGAGGGAAATAGTTTTATTTATTAAATGGGAATACTTTTTAATGTCAGGGCTAGTTGGAGGGAAATAGATGTATTTATCAAATGTGAATACAAGTATTTTAATGTTGTGGCTGCAGTGAGGCCTAATTTTAAAAGTGGATGCTATATTGATTTAACACCGGGGCTAAATTTCATGTACTAATTTTTTTTCTCCAAATAGGGCATCCAACATTCCAGGATCCAGACAAGCAGTAACTGATATAAAGACATCAGCAGCCACAAGTGGTGACCATGACAAGACAGGTAGGAGAGACCAGGACAGTCTGCCAAATGCTCTGAATTTGGTGGGTGACTATCCCGCTTAGTCAGGATTTTGTCTGACTACAAGAACAGTTGGGAGATATGTCCTGCTTCACACTGTACTGCTTGTTAAGGCAGAACTGCGTGCACCTAACAGTAGTGCACACAGTATTGCCTGTGTATTTGTCAACAATATGTCTAATAGCCAAATTACATCATAGGAGCCCTCCTGACTTAAGTGCCCGGGCCCCCACAAGCCTTAATCCAGTTCTGGTCAGCAGGAGAAATCTGTGCTCCCAGTCCAGGGCAGGACACAAACTGCAGAGCAAGCCGAGGAGCTCTAAGTTTCATGAGATTTATTAATCTTGTGAGACTAAGAGCTTCCCTGCTCACTCTACAGCAGGCCTGTCATACCTGCGGCCCTTCAGATGTTGTGAAACTACAAGTCCCAGCATGCCCTTCCAGCTATCAACAGGTTGTCTACTGGCAAAGCATGCTGGGGTTGGTAGTTTCACAACACCTGGAGGGCCGCAGGTCGGACAGGGCTGCTCTACAGGAATGTCAGCAGCATTAGAAGCATAGATAAGTACAGTGGGCTAGGGGTGTCATAATGTGTCTGGGGTGGTGATGTAATGTGGATGGGGAGGGCCTGATAAATGTAATGTTTTATTATAATGTATGTATCAATGCACCATTTTGACCACGCCCCCAACATAATGTAGCTATGCCGCAAATGCGCTGCGGCACGCATTTTTTTCCTGCTCGTCAACAGAGGTGGGCCTGTGTGCTTTAAATGCCAGGGCTGATTTTTAGTCCCAGTCCGGCCCTGCAGGCAGGTAACGCTTTCCCAGCATCCGCTAAAACCAGACTCACCCATCTGACTGCCAAACAGAGAAGCGCGATTCGTCACTCCACAGAACACGTATCCACTGCTCCACAGTCCAGTGTCTGTGTGCTTTACACCACTCCATCTGACAATTGACATTGGTCTAGGTGATGTTAGGCTTGCATGCAGCTGCTTGGTCATGCAGGCCCATTCCATTAGGCTCCCGCCACACAGTTTTTGTGCTTACATTAATACCAGTGGCATTTCGGAAAGTCTTCAGCTATGGAATCAGCAGGACGTTAGCGACATTTATGCACCATGCGCCTTAGCAGGCGTTGACCCCGCTCTGTGACTTTACATGGTCTTCTACTTCATGGCTGAGTTGCTGTTGTTCCTAAATGCTTATACTTTCTAATAATATCACTTACAGTTGATCATGGAATATCCAGCAGGGATGAATTTTCATGAACCGTCTTATTGCAAAGGTACCACACTTGAAGTCACTGAGCTCTTCAGAACGACCCATTTTGTTTCACAAATGTTTGCAAATGAAGACTGCATAGCTAGGTGCTTGGCGTATGTCACACCGCCAGTTCTTCTTCTACTTCATTGTAACACTATCAAACTCCATTCACTTATATCTCCATTACATTCTTCATACCGCCACTGCTAAGTTTCCACTTCAACCACTGTGTGTGTGTGTGCGTGTGTATATATATATATATATATATATATATACACATACATTTTCATATATATATGTATATATATATATATATATATATATATATATATATATATATATATGTACGATATAGCTTACTAATGTTATGCTCATGTACTTGTCAATACAGATCAAACATTGTCATCGAATATAAAAATAGTAACAAATACACTTATAGTGAATGCAGTCCAAAGAAGATCTTCCCTTTGTCTTCCCAACACCATATTCACATTATCTATCTATCTATCTATCTATCTATCTATCTATCTATCTATCTATCTATATATATATATATATATATATATATATATATATATATAAAAATATATTATATATATATTTAATTTTTAACAATCACCAAAACAAATTAAATGTGAATAGTGGAGTGGAATGGTTTTTAACTCTTCTTGCTGAAACACACATGTGTAGCATGGCATAATAGTGTTTTAAAAAATGCACATTTTTTTATTCAACCAATAAAAATGTAAAGACTGTTTCATACAGAAGAAACAGTATATTTCATACAGCTTTATTATGTATCAGTACATAGAAAACAAATGAAAGATGCAAGTGCTTCTTTCAGAAATTCTGTATAAAATCTTTAACATGCCCGGGATCATTAGAGGAATTGACGATTCACATGGAGCAAAACATCCAATTCACTTGTTAATATAGCTTAGTAGGCATCCTCTAATGCGTTTGAACCTAATGTGGATTCACCTTGTACTGTCACACATTTGTATTCTCCATAGTCCAATTCTTTATCACTCCACTTATTTTGAGTCATCTGAATATATATATATATATATATATATATATATATATATATATATATATATATATATACATAGATACATATAGCGACAGCTGCAGATAGGGTAATTTGCCACAACTAACTCTCCTGCATAGGGATAGGTAAAATCCCAAGAAGTCTGTAGGTAGGATTAAATTATCACAGTTTTTCCTAGCGCACACTGACACACGAGTGTACCACATGGGTATAATTAGTTTGTTATTTTCTTTATAGGTTAGTAGTGTTTGGGAAGAGAATAAAAGGCTTTTTGTTGTGGGCAGGACAACTAATGCCAGCTAGTTGGCCAGTGTCTAGCCAGTGACTATGAAGGAGGACCATGTCTAACAAGAGTTAGAGTTACCTGATGTTAATCCTGTTAATAAAATATGTGCAGTCTCAGCGCCCCTGAGGAAAGTGTGGAACACTGAAAAAAATCATTGGGCATTACTCTGTAACATATTTTAAACTTCCTTAAATTTTTTTATATTTTTTTCTAAGCCATGGCTGGTCTGTTTACATACATTGAACATTCATGGATTTATTTTTATTTTGTATGGACTGTGCATAGTTTAAATTATGTGATTTGAGTGCATTCCTCCCTGGAATATTATATATATATATATATATATATATATATATATATATATATATATATATATATATAATATAAATGTCTAGTGGCGTCTGTGTGTGTGTGGAAAAAATAAAACCAAGCTGCAGCGCCACCTGCTGGGCGGAGTTATACACTGACCTACTAAA